>NC_034438.1:2137185-2173490 GCF_002078875.1 Numida meleagris
CTTGTTCATTAGGCAAATAGTAATACTTTCACGTAGGCTTTAAGAAAACACGCGGTTTAGAAGCGATCCTCCTTTCCTTCCTGCCCAGCCAGGGGCCCCATGGCCCCGCTCCTCCTCTGCTTTGCCCCCAGCTCATGCCTAGGTGCACCAGGCCGGCTTACAGTGCCTTTCAGGAACGACATCTTGCTTTTCTTGTCCGTATTATTAGTAGGATCAGTGTTATTTTTAATGCTGCTCGAATCTGCTGCTGCTGGAGCAAGCCCCATGTGTATCGTTGAACCATGGAGCGGGTTGAGTTGGAAGGGCCCCTTAAAGGCCATCTGGTTCTGCAATGAACAGGGACACCCACAGCTCCATCAGGTGCTTGAGCCCCATCCCACCTGACCTTGGGTGTCTCCGTGGTACACCTCTCTGGATGTACCCACGGGTCATTCCTCGCCCCAAGGAGCCCATATTCCCTCTGCACGCTGGGGCCCTGAGCTCGTGCCAGGTGGCAAATATATGTCCCTATGGCAAATACATCTCACCATGACCCTCCCTTTGCTTCCTCCTACCTGCACAGGCGCAGAAAGAGGGGGAAGAAAGGTTCCTTGAGCCCTATGTCACCTCCTTCACTTCTCTTTAGGTTGTACAAACTAAGAATAGTAATAATGGCCAGGGAACATTGGAGGAGGGTGGTTTCCACTTAGAGCTCAGAGGAACCCCACCATCTCCCAGACAGCAATTCAGGGTCATTTCTATGTGAGGAGCATTCCTTGGCTCAGAGGAGCCAGCGCTCAGCTCTGCACATCTGCTTTTTGAATATATAAAGTTCCCAATTCATTCCCCTGGCCACTCCGCATCTCTCTTTTGCTTCCCTAGCGTGGAGAAAAAGATAAGTATTTTCTGTTTGTTTTTTTTTTAAATGCATTTTGGTTGTGAATGCTAGTTCTCTGCAGGGCTGTCCTCTGGGTCTCTGTGGCTGATGTCTTTGTTTTGGAGGATGGCAACATCCCGTTCCTTTGGGGAATGCCTCCAATTTTATGCATTATTATAATGGACACTGATAAATTAGGTTCCATTTTAATAACCATCCCATTCTTCACACGAATATGGAGTGAAATGTCTAACAGTGCTCCAACACAGGGCTAAACTGAGCCCTCTAGAAAGCAGCAAACCCTCAAGATTCCCCTACTGTGCCCAAACACCCGTGGCACTGGAAGTTCCTCACGAGCAACAAGTTTCCTCCCATCCTGTTATCAGAGATGCTCAGGGAGACTCAGCACTGCAGACTAAGTGCTTGAGTGGATTCAGGGGAAAAAAAAAAGGGGGAAGAAAGGAAAAAAGAAAGGAAAAAAGTACCTGTGCTGTACATTTGCTTGTTCTCTCTAAACTGTATTTTCTCACCAGGGAGGTGAAGCACGGCATCTGCATGTGATACAGTGGTCCCCGACTCCTCCCATCTCCTACGGGCTGGGATGGGGGGATGGGAGTGGGGCAGTTTGGCTGCTGCTCTGCCCTGCTCAGTCATAGTGTGAGCAATCTTCCCAAAATCACAGAATCACAGCATGAATCATAGAATCATAAAATCATAGAACGGCTTGGGTTGAAAGGGACCCCAAGGATCATCAAGTCCCAACCCCTCTGCCACAGGCAGGGTTACCAGCTGCTAGATCAAGTACTAGATCAGATTGCCCAGGACCTCACCCAACCTGGCCTTAAACAGCTCCAAGAATGGGGCATCCATAACCTCTCTGGGGAAGGGACCCTTAAAGGCCGTGTGGTCCCACTCCATGCAGTGCACAGGGACACCCACAGCTCCATCAGTGCTCAGAGCCCATCCAGCCTGACCTTGGGTGTCTCCAGGGATGGGGCACCACCACCTCTCTGGGCAACCAGCGCCACTGCCTCACTGCCCCTAGTGTAAAAAACTTCTTCCTTATATCCAGTTTAATCTCCCCTTTTTCAGTTTGAAACCGTTTTCCTTTGTCCTGTCACGATGTTTCTGAGAAGCTATACCCTAAATCACAGGAGATGTCCAGCCCCGGGGAAACTTGAGCCATGGTGTGCTCTGAAGTCAACCATCTTCCAGCTCACCATATTGGTAAGATAATTCACTATGAAGAACAGAGATCATGGAGATAGCCCACAGCCTACCATGGATTTCAGCATGCTGAGCTACACAAAGAGCAAAGAAAGCATCCACCTCAACACTGTGCCCCTACAGAAAGCATTCAGCAGCAGCAGAACAGCAGGAACAAAGCCTCTCCTTATGGCTTTGTCCATTTCATTTCCAATTTGTTTGTCGTTTCTTTCTCTCTTTTTTTTTTTTAAATATATTGTAAGCGTCCCTAAAATTGCAACACTGTAAACGCAAGGAAAGGAAACACGCATGGCTGAGGCAAAGAGCACAACCCTTCTGATTGTAAACAGGATTTTGCTTTTTTGCCTCTTCCCCCCACGGGTGGGAAAGCTTGACCTCTGCATTCCCCTTTTGCAATGTATTAATCAGGCACCAACATAAGGAATCTATGAAAAAATATTTGGTGCAAATTAGGTAACAGCAACATGTCCACCACAAGATGAGTAGGGCATCAAACACAACATTTCTTAAGCTAACATGCTCCAGCTGCCATCCATAGAAATAGCTAAAGGACCCCTATAACATGTTTCTACGAATTCGAGAGGTATATATACAATCCTCATGAAATGCAGGATTGACAGGCCAGACTACCACAACTAGTTCCTTCATGTTCAACACTAAATCTTCTGTAGCATGGGGTCTCTGAGCTCCGGGAATGCCAGCTCCCTTTCACCGGGCCCGTATCCTGCTCATGTGCAATATCTCCTACTGCTAGATATTGTACTGACACCTCCTCCTCTGCCTCTCTAATGTGCCTGCAGACTTTTCCTCTCAATCAAATGGCTCAGAAGGCAAAAAATTTTGCTGCAAGGGATTATGGCCGTACGACCTGATAAGGAAAATGGTGTGTCCAGCCAGTTCTTTCAGCTGTCCGAGCCGAGCTGTGTTTCAATGTCCACCCTGCAGATCGGGCACTTCTTGCTGGTGGCCAGCCACTGGTCCACGCACACTTGGTGGAAGAGATGCATGCAGGGCAATCTCCTGTGGGAAAAGAAGCACCATCATGTTTTTAAAATTGCAGAAAAACCTTTGGTTCTATAGCCTATGAGCTCATCGGTTTCCTTCTGCATTCCCCATTAGGAAAAATGTTTTCTCAGAAAGAGTGGGGATGCACTGGCACAGGCTGCCCAGGGAGGTGGGGGTGTCCCTGTTCCTGGAGGCGTTCAAGAACCGTGGAGATTTTGCACCTGGGGACATGGTCTGGTGGGCACGATGGGGAGGGGTTGGGGTTGGACTGGATGATTAGTGATCTTTTGCAACCTGAATGATTCTACGATTTTATAATTCTGTTCTATGATTCTATGATCCATTAGGGACCTTATGGATAGAAGTGGCCCACAGGACAAGGATGTCCAGAAAACAGCATCCAAGACTGGTTTAACATGAGAAGGCACCAGTGTAGTGACACTGGTGCTGCCCAGGCCCTACAGCCTCCACAAGCAACATCAGCAGTAGGTCAGAGATGGTTGTCCTTCTTAGTTATAAACCTCCTGAAAAACCCCGTGCCCTCCTGAACTGAGTAGCAGTGACCAATTACCCTGGCTACTACTTTCGACCTCTGGGGAGTATTATGTTATGCACTTGAGTTCTTGATGGTTGCGACTTAGGTGGGTTCCCACTGCTCTTACTTGGTGACTGGAGTGCTCCAGGGAATTAGGTTGTTTTTAATCTGTGTCACCTCTTTGGTGGTTCTCATGAGCCAGAGGGATCTCAAATCACAAGGATCCACAGCAAGAGGATCAGAGCTATTCATGGTGGCTGACTAATAGGTGAGGAGAAGGACCAAGTAATGCCAACACACAGTTCCTTCACCGATGGTAGCTCAGCCTCCTGCAATTTCTTGTCCCCATCCTCTGCCACAAGCAGAGCTTTAGCCCAGCCAAGAGCCTTGGGATTTCTCTGAGGGCTATCAGGGGTTTTGTTGTGGCTCGGAATGGCTCCCTGAAACCATGCAGGCTGAATAATCTCACTTATTCTACAAGAAAGTAGGTCCGTCCTGGCCACAAGCCAAATTATCCTGTACTTGACATCCATGTTATCTTTTATCGTACACTGGTCGTAAGTAAAGGTCACACATTGATGTCCATGAATTCCAGCCATGAGACCTGGCACCCACTTTTCTCTGACATCTGACCAACAGCATGGTTTTGAAGCAGGTGATCCAAACACATGAGGTCCTGCTGTGCAGAGCTCTGCCTAACTATGGCCCTTACCAGTGCCCAACTAAGTAGTGTTTGCTTTCCTAAACCCTGAAATAAGTCAAGTGAGTTTGTCAGGACAGGAGCAGGGACAGCCTCATGAAAGCACAATGGTGTTACTGAACAAACACAACTCAGATATCTCCAAGAGACAGTCAAGCAAAGGGAAGGATTGTACCTGACATCTTCTCCATCTTCAAGCATGGACAGACAGATTGTGCATTTCTCATCAGTGTCTGACTCCTCTCCATCCTCTTGCTCAGCTTTACCCTCCTGTGGTCTTCTCTGAAGCAAGAAGAAAGACATAATCTGGTTTAGACTTGATTTTCTAACACTGCTAAGCCTGAGTAGTTGCAGCAAGGCAAAAAATAAGAGCTTAGGGGAGCCAGCCGAGCCAAGACAGTCAGCACCTTCTCTGTTCTCCTTGGGGCAGGGGTGGCCCCATAGTCTCCCTTGATGGGGACTTCTCTTGAAGACCCCAAAATCATGTATAAAATCACCACTGCCAGTAAGGGCAACCACAGTGCCCAGTGCCAGCTCAGCCACTGGCTCAGCATGGAGCAGAGCTTGCACTTTCAGCTCCTTTCTTTCCTTTTCCTCCAACATATCCATTCCAATTAATAGAATTTTTCTGGATCCACTGGAGATGTGGTCACAGATAAGTGCAGCAAAGAGTTGACTCGCTTCCAGCATGGACAATGCAATATAGCTACTTGTTCCTGCCCAGCTGGGAAACGCAAAAAACGAAATTTCTACCCAAACGAGCAGTTCTATCATTTTCTATTTAGTACAGCCCCAGCATTTGGCACGCACATCCTAACAGGCAGGAGATCAGCTCCAACAGAGGAGATGTCCCTTGTAAAGCAAAAGGAGGACAAACGCCCTGGCAGTGCCGCCTTCTTGCAGAATAGGGTGTGTTTGCATGCATGAAGCCCTCTTGGTGTGGACTCAAAAGGTTGAGACCCTTTTGAAAATTTGACTTGTAATTTCCTAGCCTAGAAGCAAGAATCAGCCAGCTGAGCTACAGCACTGCGAGTCCCACAGGTTATGGAAGCACCACAAAGGAGTCCTCCTTTTTGGGGTGTATTTCAGCCACTGGTGCTGGTTTGCCAACCCTGGGGATCGCAACCCACCAAAGTCCTTCCTTCTGTCCACTCCAAGCACACAACACTTGGCCAACCAAGAGATGCTGGCAGCCGTGCTGTGACTTCAGGGCTCTCACCTTCTTGTACTTGTGGGGGAAGGTGAATCTCTCGATGGTGTTCTGGACAGCCCCCCGGCTCACACTGCCCAGCCTGTCCTCCAGCTGCAGCAGCTCCTGAAGCACCAGAAGAACAAATGGCAAAAAGGCATCAATGGAAGAACGCAAGGTTCCACCACCCCACTGCCTGCCTGCTAAGGAGCAAGGCTCCATCTTGCCCCGTCCTTGGTGGAAACATGCACTGAACCCAAATCAGTAATAATTTGGTGATAGATTTGAGTTTTGGCTCTTGGGCCACTAACTGAGGGATCAAGGCACAGAGCTGAAAGTTGGATATCCAATAGTTAAGAAATTAGGGTGGAATTTGTTTGACAGGTAGGAAAAATCGATCAACCAATCATTCAGTCAATCAGCCAATAAAACATAGAAATGGAGCACTTTGTTCCCAGCCAGGAAGGGAGCCAGATCCAAGCACTCTGGAGTAAACCATCTTTCACCAAATCTGCTCAGCACCTTTGGCCTCCTGGTTATTATTAATTGCCATAGGTTCAGTCCCATTCTCATCCATGACTCCCATGCCAGAAGGCAGAGTCTGATGAGTTCATGCCAGAGCTTGCATGGATTCCCAGGGTTTAAAAATGTAATTATTCCTGTCCCCAGGATACATACTTCATAGCTCTCCCGCACAGCTGATGTGTGCCTGCTTGGGTTCAGTCCCTGAAGAGCAAGTAACTGGAGCTGAGGATAAGGGTAATTTCTGATTTCATGAACAACCTGCAAGAAACAA
This sequence comes from Numida meleagris, assembly GCF_002078875.1. Classification (NCBI taxonomy): domain Eukaryota; kingdom Metazoa; phylum Chordata; class Aves; order Galliformes; family Numididae; genus Numida; species Numida meleagris. The sequence goes on from NC_034438.1 coordinate 2,143,494, forward strand.
GGGAGAAAAATAAAGCCACCTGTGCTAGCACAAAGAAATCCCTGGTGTACCCTGACTTAAATTTAGTGCTTAAAAAATTGAAAATGAAAGAGCAGACTGACACCTTCCCCAAAGGAAATCTTTTAATAAGCAAAATTGAGCAGAATAATAATAAAAAAAATTAAATAGATCTCCTATAAATGATAACAGCCAGCATTCGTGTCTTCTGAATTAACTCTTTGCTACAATAATTCCCGTTGCATCTATAACACCGAAGTTCCAAACTCTCAGCGTGGATTGGCTTGAAAAGAGACTTAATTTAATTTTTATTTTTAAATCGGTGCAATTCCCTTCATCCAGGCTCCAATACTGAGAGCCTTGCTGTAGTGTACAGCTGTCGGGTTCTGACCATGGGCAGGAGGAGGGAAAAGAACCTTTGTGTGCTTTATAAGGCTGCTTCAAGGATGAGCAGGGTGGCTCAGCTCCAAACGCAGCTCCCTGCAAGGAGAAGGACCTGGATGTGACCCTTCATCTCAAATCCCACCTCCACCAGTGCAACAGGTCATGCAAAAACTCAACGTGTGGCAACCTGACGCCAATAGCAAACATGATGAAGGATGGTGAGCATGGGAAGGTGCCACCTACCAGCAGTCCTTCTGCCTGCAGGGAGCCCCAGGAGCTCACGCTTTACTCCAGTATATCATCATAATAATATTATCAATAACTGCTAAGTCTGACATCCTGCCAAGGCTTATGCAGATCAGGCTGTGAGTGCTCTGCAGGAAACGGACTGACTCTTTCCAGAGCAGCTGAGCTTTTCTTTCCTTTCCTTTCTCTAATCCAGAGTGCAATGATGCAACATTATCCTTTCAGACACTCCCTCCCACAGCCGGAGATAAGTGGGATTTGCAGGAGACAGGTGATAGAAAGATAGCAGCCTTTATTTTGACTGCCTTCTGGCAGACAATGCATAAAACACTTCTCAGCGAAAGCGTTTCACTTACCATCTGTGTTGAGGATGTGCTCCTGGGGAAGTGATGCACCCGAGGTGTAGCTAAGTAATGCTGATAGGGCTGGGGGACCGGCCGGACCTGGAACTGGGTGTGAGTCAGTCCTGCATCAACACTGAGGTCCCTGTGGGTGCAAAGATGAAGATATGGTTCTGACTGTCTTCTTTCATGGTACAGAGCCAGGCAGGAGGAGAGCACTGGGCACCAGTGGGTGCCTCAACCCAGGGTGATGTTACTGCTTTAAAATCCTTGGATTTGGGTCGTCACCTCTCTCCCTCCCCAAAGATAGAGCGAGGGGATTTTATGCCACTTTGCGTTGGTGAAAGCTGGGGACAGGAGCTGCAGGACACAGCATGACAATTTTGGTCACTGCAGATGATTACATTTTGCCTAGAATATTTTGCAGAAATACAGAGGAATGCTGCGTACTGCTAGGACACAGCTAAGAACCATCCATGCTGATGATCTCACTGGAAGTGTCGCAACCCCGGTCATGGCATGACTTTGTGGGGAAGGAGGGGGGATTGCATCAAACTTGGCCTCTGGGAACCCCAGACCTGCTCTTTGTGCAAAAAAATATTTAGGTTTTGGAAAATTTCTGGATGAGACACCTGTAGGAAGCAGCATCACACCACCAGCAGGACACCACACTGATGCAGCAGGACATCCCTGGCAGTCCCACTCAAGCACACGCAACATGACTGGGTTTTATCTTTGCGGGTTTGGGCACTTGGTTCCTCCAGAAATCATCCCAGCTCCATCCTGGGATTTCAAATGACCAAAATCCCAGCAAACGCTGCAGCACTGCTCGATCCAGAAAGCAGAGCTGAACTGCAAACCCCATTCCAGAACTGCGTGGATGGGATGGGAGGATACCTAATGCAGCATCTCCATCCATAATCCAATTAGCTGGTCCCTTGTCACTCCAGACAAAGAATCTCTCAGCAAACAAGTGCTTTGTATGTCATTTACTTTATCATAATTACAAAAGCTGGCACTCTGATAGTCATTGTTTTCACATTTGCCAAGGCATAACTAATTAGAGCACAAGGGCTTCTCATTTCAGCCTGAACTTCTCCTCTCCATGGAGGAGAGTAGCAAGATCCACAGCTTATTATGAGCAGCCCAGTTGTGTTCGGGAGAAGTTGTGAAACTGTTGATACCCAACACTAGTTAATGGTCTTGAGGGGGCTGTAAGCACAAAAATCCTTTACCCAACATGGGCTATGTGCCAGGTGACAACTTCAGGGTTTTGATACCCCATAATAGGTCACCAAGATGGAGCAAAAAGAGGCTTTGTCTTTGCTGGCTGTGTGCTGGTAAAACTTTGCAAAGAATAAATCATAGCAGGAGACTGGCAGGAACAAAACTGGACTGGGAATCCACAGGAATGAGCATTTTCCAGCCCCCCCGTCACATTTTTGGAGATTTATCTGGTTACTCAAGACTGTTCCCAGGTGGCTGGAAGGCTCTATTGGAAATGAGAAGACAGTGAGTTCATCTCTGATGCTGGTCTAAGGCGTGATCTTGGCTATCTCCTCACTGCTTGCCCATCTTCCCTGCCTACAAGGGAGATGTGATAACCCACAGGGTGAGATCAGGGTCTGAAGGGGTCTCTGACTGATGAATAGGCATTATTAACTTGCACAAGTAATCACAATGACAATATTTCTGTTAAGCAGTGGATCCTTAAAACCACAAGTAAATGCTTGTAAGTGATGCTGTTGGCCAAAGCATAATGCTGCATAGAATGGTGTTTGAGGATGAGCAAGCAGAGCACACTAGCTGAAGAAAACCAAAACCAACTGTCACCTTCCTGTGCTACATGGAGAGCACCTGGATGGTCTGATGTGAGGTTCAAGAGCTGTGATGCCTACAGTACATGGGCTGGCAACAACCAAAAACCAAAGGATAAAGGCAAGACAACAGGTCGAATGGTCATCATTAAATGCGTATCAGAAGACAACTGAAGGAGCAAAATGGGAGTTTATTTCTTCTTCTCCAGAAGATTTTAACCTAGGGTTGGCTGTCTGAGATGACAAATCACTGACAGCTCCAACTTCCATCCCTGTTTCCCATGGCAGTGCCTACCACCCCGTGCCTCTGAGGAAGAGCTGTCGCTGCTCATGCGGTGGTAACACATTAGATGAAAGTTTTTGTATCTGTCACTGGGCAAAATTGTACATATGCCCCAAGGGGAAGTGAGTCACCCAAGTATATATACACAGTGTATGATTTCTGTCATCCTCACTCCTTAGGTTTATAAAGCTATGGAACAACACTGGAGGGGAGGAGGGAGGAGGAAGGCATGATTAAACGATGGTTTATCAGTTCCTCCTAATGATTACAATTAAGCGGTATGCACAGAAAGAGAGGAAGAAAAAATGGTTCTATTCAGATGGAATGTGGACAGCTTTGCAACCTTATCTGAATAATGTCCCACTGGCCAAATTCATTGCATCGTGGTGCCTGCAATGGGAACACCTGAGAAGAAAATGACAAAGGGATGTGGCCATGTTTTAGGTCATATATTATTACCCTGGAAGGGGAAAAATCCCTGTGTTAAAAGAACTCTCTGTTTGCAAAGTGCTCAGATGTTAGGAAATGCCATAATTAAGATTTCCTGTACCATTTTATTTTGGTCTCCTTGCGCTTACACATTACGATTGTCTCTAATTACATGTTCACATGCTATTTTCTCCATTCAGTGCAGAGAATGGACTTTGCTCAGCTAACAAGCAGCTATTCAGAAGCATGTTTCTATTTTCCTCTTCTTCTAAGTAGGGCCCCTTATCTTATTGAGCATGCTAGAGCTCAAAACTTTCTCTGAAAACAGAGCAATCAATCATTTCCTCGGCTTTCCCAGAGTATCAGACACTGAGATGGGAGAATGTTTAACAGCTATTTATCCATCCACCCCATCTTGGGGGGTGTAGCAGCACCACGATCTCTAATTTCAACCATGGAGAAGCTGTGGCTGAATCACAGAATCACATTTTGAGCTCCTGGTGGGCAGCAGAAGACCTTGATCAGACGGAGATGTTGGTCTGTGGGAAGCAGACCCTGGGTTGTGCTTCCCTGGCAAATGTGCCCTGCACCCAGAGAAGATCCTGAGGAAATTCATGTATAGACGCATTATGCATCTATGGGTAGAGAGGTGTGATCAATACTGATGTTACCAAACACACACACAAAGCCTTCAGCATGCACTCGTGGCTCTCCCAGGGATGAATTCCCCCATTACACACACTCCATGCTGCATCTGTTGAGCTGAACCATCAGCTTTCACGGAAGCACTGAGCCACGAAGGCATACGCAAACCCACCCAGCCTCCATAGGGCTTTTTCAGCGCCTCATTCAACATTCTGAGGAAACGAGGAAGACTTACCAGTCTGTGCCTTCGGCCAAGTACCTGGGCTGGGGTGCCATGGGCTGTGGGGTTTGCAGTTGGTGGCTGAAATCAAAGCTGGGGTGCAGACGGTGAGGCTGAACGGACATGCGCTCCTGAGCCCGCCTGGGGAGGAGACCAGAAGTGTGTTAGTGATGGTGGGCACTGCTTCTCTAAGCCCACGCTGGTAAATGGTGGGAAAACCCAAAACACTGGGCTTGTGAACATGCATCTGAGAGAGAGGAGTCTAGCCAGAGGTGAGGGATGATGGGAAGAGGAACATAGAAGCACGGCGTTTGTCACCATGGACAAGATGTAGACCTCCTCTCTCACCCTTTGCAGCATCCACATGTTTACAGGAGCTGCAACGTGAGAAGAAAAAGAGGAAACTAAACTTCTTCCTTAGCCATTTTGGACAGTTGCACTATTTTCTTTTCTCTGCTGTCAGCTCCATAAACAACAGTTAAAAGATAAAACGTCTTCCTGGTCCAAGCATTATCCATCATCGTAAAGAAGCTGCAAGTTGTCTCATCTCCCTGAGCAGTACATAAAGTTTTGGGGAACCTCATTCATAGCAGAATCAGTCAGGAGCTACTGCAGGCAGAATTTGCTCCCACCAATATTTCCATGGATGATGGACGTACCAGGCTGGGACCAGCTCCTCCTGCTCCATCTCTGCTGAGTTTACAGTGGAAATACATTGAGATCTTTCTAGGCACTTGAGTCTTTTCTCACCTTTGAAGGCACCACCTGGAATCCCATTAGTAGGACCTCACATCCCATGCCTGAAAGGTTTCTGAGCCCCTCCTGCAATGACGGCTGCTTTCAGAACCAGGCTGTGAGGCTGGACGAGAGGCTCCTGCCCTCCTTGTATCACACTTCCTTCTCTCTGACAGCCCAGTGGCAAAGATAACACTGCCAGTAGGTATCAAAGCAACTTCTGTGTGGAGCTGTGCTCTGTGGTTTTATTTGAACTGAGCTTATGACTAAGAGATAAATGCTTGTATCATCAGTGCCTCAGCCTTGCACATATTTGCCACCCAATTATTAACTAATCATTAAATCCACCTAAAATCCAGCTTATGCAAAATAAAAGCGGGGTGAGAAGAATCCACAATTTGCAGACAGAGAGGGAAAGAAAGGCTTTTCTGTCTGTAGCATTCTTTCCAAGTGAAGCATCGTTGCAAAGACTCATCCCCTCACTCTTGGTCTATGGGTACAATCCACAAATAGCTTCCATATGTTTCCAAAAAAAGCACTCCTCTCCTACGTGTTATCCGAGCCTCTCTCTCAAGAAACACTATCAGGACAAGGCCAGGCATCCCTTCCCACCTCTCCTGAGCTACAGTAATCCTCCCTGCAGTCATCAGACCACTATGAATCTAGGCTGCTTTTCTTGCTTGAAAGTGCTCCAAATCAATGGCCTCACTCCCTCCCTTCACTGCCTCTCTTCACAGAGCCTGGATCCAGAGGAGTGAGCTCTTCATGTGAAAACACAGTGTGATGAGTGGATGCCATCTCTCACGTGGTTTTGAAGTATCAGCTATGAGAACATGGCTCACTCATGCAGTCTGTTGCTCTCCCTGGGATGCAGGATAGGTTCACAGCAACACCAAGGTGTTTCCACTGTGACTGATGGTGGTATGATGACTGATCTTGTTGGACTGATGACCAATGTGACTGGGTGAAAGATGGCACCAGGTGACCTTCGGACAGGCTAGGTGAGCACAGCATGGATCCCCGTGGCTGAGGTTCACCCACTGATGCAAGCTGGCCTTCAGCTTCCTGGCAGATGTATTTTGGGAGAATGTGGGTGATCGTATGAAAAGAACCCAACGTTATTAGGAAGTTCTGCCAGGGCTTTGCTGAAGTGAGACTGACAGCTTCCCAGCATCACAGAGAAGATGTGGATGCTCCATCCCTTTGGTGCCCAAAGCCGGTTTGGACGGGACCCTTGGCAATTTGGTCTAGTGTTGGTGACCCTGCCCATAGCAGGAGCATTGGATCTAGGTGATCTTTAAGGCCCCTTGCAACCCAAACCATTCCGTGAACCACCAACTTCATACACTCTAGACCGCATTTGGGAAACAGAAACCCCTTACCTGGGATGGGGCATGAGTCGACGGTGCTGGGCCTCAAGGAGCTGCTGCTGGAGGAGGTATTGCTGGTGTAGCGCCTGAGGTAGGAAGGATGGTCCGGCCACATCTTGGAAAGGGAGGGCTGGCACTGGAGCCAGGGACTGGTGCAGGGGACCGCTATGCTGGTGTGCAGGGGCCATGTGTGGGGTCAGCCCCGGCTGGGGCTGCACTGCGTGAGGCAGGGTGAAGTCGGCGGAGAGCTGAGGCTGGGGACCCAGGTGGAAATGTCGGCAGGAGGTAGCATGGGGATGCTGAGACCTTTGAAATGGAGCACCTGGAAGAGAAGAGCACGGCCGTCACCGGGGCCGGCGAAGGTCAAGGCACCTGGTTGCCCATCCAGAGCTGGAATTAGGCACACAGATGTTTGTCTCCTCTGCCAAAAGGCAGGGGGGAAAGAACAGGTCAGCTAATGTTGAATACACAGAAAACAAACGTTGATTTTGACTAGGTTTTTTCCTCCAAAACACGTTGGAATCAAAACATGGGATTGGGTTCAAAGCGGATTTTGGCTTCAAAGAGAAGTGTGTACTGATGGAAACTGATTCAGCTTGTTTTGGTTTGTCTGTCCCAGAGAGAAGAGGAACAAAAGGCTCAGTGTTTCAGAACAGGAAAAAAAATGTGTTGTCTAAAATTTGTTTCTGTTATCAGCTCAGAAGTTTCCAAAGGTTGCTGACTTTCCATGCAATTCGAGGTATTTCTTTGCCTGTCTAGAAAGGCACAGAAATAATCTGTCTCCTCCTGACTGCAGGACGTGAGAGGAACCCTTTCCACCTCTGAGAGCCGTGGTTGTGGTTGTGCTTTTTTGCTGAGGCCCTTTCCAATAGCCCGGTCTTGCCAGGCTAAGGGAGAGCGGCTGTGGAAAGCACAACACGAGCTGCTGTGAGATCAGCCACGAGACTGGTGGGGATGAAGGGGAAATGAGGTGTGAAAGACGTCTGCACTGGAGGCTTTTTGCAAACAGCTGGCACTGGCTTTCATCTCCCAAAAGATCTTAGCTTGGATGAGCCTACAGCCCAACCCAGCATGTTCATTCCTACATTCCCGGGGCACTGCCAGGCATCATGGCAAAAATTTGGCTCTTAAACTAAAGAGGGAGGCAGTTCAGCACTGGAGAATGAGATCTGAGAGAGGCTATCCTTGATAGATGCCTCCTTGCTGAGGATCAGCCCCAGGATGGGACACCTGCCTTTTTATGCATTCATTTGGACACCTCATCTTCCTAAAAACTCCCATAATTGTTGCAATCTTTGGAACTGGCTCAAAATTTCAAGGAGTAACATCACCATGAGACACCGACTTCCATCCCAGATTTGCACGTGGTGCCTACCCAGCTTGAACCCTCTCTGCTTCCATCTCCCTTCCATCCAGCACAGGAACTCAGGGAGCCCCAAGCACTTTCTGTTCACATCCTTATGGGAGCAGAAGGTGCACAAAGAAAGCCAGATGCCAGTAAAAAAGGACAATGAGAAAGGATCCAGCAAAAGGAAATGGTTTACAAGACAATGCATAAGGAATTGTACACAACATCTCTTAAATATAAACTAATCCTTCGCAGTGCCCCTCTGAGGGAGGCAACAGGTAACAAATGTGTCTGTCACCAGCAACAGAGCTTCTTAAGATGATAATTTCTCATGTTGTCAGATAACTGCATGATTTAACTATCTTATTAATTATAAGTGGAGGAGGTGCAATCAGATCCAACATTCCTCAGTGACAGAGCTACAAAACCAAGCTCATGAGATGTCTGGGTGCCCCCAGTACAGCAGGTTGTATCTGCTGCCCTACAGCAGAGTCTAGTTCCCAGGTAAAGGATGAATAATGAAATTTGGATCTGTGCTTTGCTGGCACGTTGCTCAAGCTGATCAACACTGCAGCCAAGGAGAGGTGCCTCCTGTGTTTGCTCGCAGAGCAGCTCATGGTGAATGGTTCAACATCTAATGGTCATGGATCCTCCCAATGGAAAACAACTACAGCAAGTCATGGGTAACCAATTTAACGTTTCTAAGTCCTCACTTCTAAGTCCCTAGGGCCTGAAGAAAAGGTGCAAGAGCAGGTTAAAGTGTAAATCCCACTGCTCACTCAAAAAGAATGGGCTGTGTTCTGTTGTATGATGTCAGGCAAAACTGGCTTAAGACAACACAAAGCATTGGAGCAGAGTGATATTTCCCCCAGTTTACTGAGTCAAATCCTACAGCACATAAAAAGCAAAGAAACAAACAAGCTAGACTCTCGTCCTCCGCATCTCTCTCTTCTCCTGATGCTTGATGCCAACTTACCAAGGATTTTCAGCTTTTTGATATGGGAGATCTCAGTCTGCTTTATCAAAACATCTGCAGGATCTTTAATGCTGGAGCCATCAGGACCCAGAGGACATAGGGTAGGCAGATCATGTTGTCAGAGCTTTGACCTGATTTTTTTATTCCCATGCCAAAACAGTTCTGTCAAAGGACTTGTTCATACCCTGTGGTCCAGAAAGTTCAAAGCTTGCTTCTGATGTTTGGGTAGGAAGGATTGCAAGGCCCATGTATAGCCAATATAACATAAAGTAAAAGCCTAACAGTGGTTTTGGGGGGAGACTGGATTCTTTTTTTTGTAAGGGGAAGAAGGGGGACAGGGTGGTATGGACAGTTAGGCACTTGTTTTAGTCACCAGTCCATAAACTTAACTATTTTTCAGTATTTTTGCTTGTATCTGCTGGTTCAGTGATGTATTTAACTCCATAGGAAAAACACAATCAAGATATGACCCAGACCATAGGATTAAATAACCCCCACCAATTTACATAATCCACTATCTTGTGTCATAGCTGCTCATTTCCTACAGATAATCCAACTGCTGATGAGGATTTTGGTAACAAAGCAAAGACTTTGGAGAATATTTCAGCAAATCTGTGCTTATTAGCTGTCATCTAATCAAACAGCTGGCATAACAGAGGCAACTTGCACAACAAAGCCAAGCCTTGCCAAACATAGAACTGGCAGACCCCAGAAAGCATTGGCAGACCAATAAACCACAAAAACCAGAATATTTCATACCTGTGCTGTCTATTATCAAGTTTACCCTGTTCTGCTCATCATATCTAGCTGCAAGGTGTCTTGTTGGAGACTTCTTTCTATGTGCTGATCTCCCGTACCCAAGGGCAATGCAGTGTCACCCTTCTGACACTGGAGCACTATTCCAGATAACCCAACATGACCGAAACCAGAATCCAGCTCACCAGTTGTCACCCTTACTCAGTGACTATTCATGATTACTCACTAGCACATCTTCCTTCTCTTTTCTGAGTCGCAGTTTGGTCCCAAAATCATATTCTCATGCCAACTTAAAATCACTGCCTATAAAACGCTTGAAGAAAATGTGATTTGCAAGTTTAATCTTTTTTTTACTTTGTCTGGACGTAACGTCTGTGACAACAGAGAACAATCACTGACTCAAATTCAGCCCAGATACCTCACTCCATGTTTTGTTTCTACTCTCCATGACAATGGCAGGAATGACATTTTCATCTCTCAGCTAAGCCTCAAAGACTTTCCTACACCAAAGGTGGTGAAGTCGGAATCTGTGTCTTAACAAGCTCCAGAGCCTCTAACTGCATCCCCATAAGCCTCCTTCCCCACTGCATGCCCTGGTGGTGACTGCAGGAAGACAACGCTGTTCTGTGAGACAGAAACCATTTCCCCAACACAACGGGCTCCAGAGTTTTGGTCCTCACCCTACAGCAGGATTATCCTTCTCCGTCTGTACGCCTTGACCTTGTAGGAAGAGGAGTTGGCCACCTCTTGGGTGGTTTTTGATGACCTACCCCAAAGTATGGCTCATCATCATAGAATCATATGAATCACAGAACTGTAGAATCATAGAATGTCTTGGGTTGGAAGGGACCTTAAAGATCCCTTGGGTCCAAGCCCCTGGCTCTGGGCAGGGTTGCATCACAGAATCATCAAAAAAAGGCGGGGGGAAAGAACTTGTTTTCTTTTCCTCTTCTATTAGTTTGTCATTCACCTCCATTGACCATGCACACCATTTAACAGCTATTTGGGAACTGCTCGAAATGCTTAGCTGGAAGATGGCGTTACAGACTGCAGTCTCAAATTTAGGAATGATAGATCTGTTTTTGGAAATCCATCATCTCCTCACAGCTTCTTCCCCTCTTCCAAATCTATTTATTTTTTCCTCAGTTCTACAGTTATATTTATTGTTTCTATATACTATTTGAAACTGCCTGGGCCTTTTTTCATTGAAAGATATGCTCTGAATTCCTTAGCACTCCCAGGTGAACCACTGCAAATGAGACAGGCTTGTATATATTTTTACAGTTTGGTAGGTGACACAGAATCTCAGAAATGCACTGGTCTGCTACTGGGCACTTCTGTCACTGGGGATCCCTCTTTGGCATCAGGCACGACTTGACTGAGAATAAGCACGTGTGGATTTACTCAGTATTTCACCCTGAAGGATGCTGGGATCAGTGTGCTCATTAAACACTGACCCATCCTGGAGATGTGAAAGATGGAGCAGGGGATACCACAGGCTTTCTAAAATCAAAACCCCGGACAGAAGAACAATCTCCTCTCCCTCTCCTCATGGCGGAAACACTTTTAGAGCAGTCAGGCTCCTCCTTGGGGAGGCAGGATCAGGCCTGCAGCTCGCTGGAGATGGGCATCTCGAGCAGACAGCTGCAGCCCAGGGAGCGCTACCACATTTGCAAGAAAAACAAAATCTGTCCAATGCTGTTAAGCTGCCTGTGATGCCCGTGAATTTTTCCCCCTGGGTAAAGCAACCTGGCCCTGCTCGCCGAGGCATTAGCAGCCGGTGTGTGAGTGTGTGCGGGGCCGGGGATGCTGGGGCTATTTATACATCCCCATCCCAGCGCGGTGCGGAGGAGGATGGCAGCTCCTGGCTTCACTCACTGACAAATGGAAGCTCTGCCCTTTGCAATCTGCTGAGCCGGAGGCTGGAGCCACACTGTCTCAGCCATTTGGGGCTGATTACAGCCCTTCTCCTGCCCTGGGAAGGCAGATAAAGCCCCCAAACCAGACCAGGCTTAGAATAGCATCACTGCGCACCAGGCGCCTGTACTTTGTTTCTCTGGATGTGCCCATGGGTCTGCATCCAAGTCCCCCACTGAAAGCAACTCAATTGCACATTAGCATCAGTCCCCGTGCTTGAGATACAGAAATACAGATAACACGGCCAGGAAATCATGGGAGCAGCTCTGTGTTCATGTAGCCGAGGGGGCTCACATCACATTTACAAACAAGCCGCGGATTGCCTAGTGCCGTGAGTTCGTGCCATCCGTCATGTGTTAGCCCTCAGCAATTTTTGGGGGTGCATATATCCTTATTAAAATGACTAAATTGACAACGCACCTGAAACAATATACATATAATAAAAAAAATTAATTGCCAGACCAATCCCACAATGCATTCTGCTGCACAAAAACGGAGTGGGCTTGCACAGACGGAGATATCATGTCACCTCCCTCCTGTTGTAGGACAACAAACCACAAGGAGAGGAGATCAGGGAAGGGAGGACAGAGGAGGAGGAGGATGAAAGAACTGGAGAAGGATTTATCAGATTGGAAGGAATCTGTCCCAATTTCAGCACCTTCGCCAACAGCTTTGTCATTTCATTTAGCAAATGGGAAAAGCTGTGCCAAAAATAATAAGCAGCCAGCTCCAACCCAGCCCGGGGTGCAGGCAGCCATCCCACGCGTCTAGTGCTGTGCAGAGAGCTGCAAACCCCAGCACCAGCCCTGGTGAACATTAGGGATAGATAAGGAGTGTCTCGGTCAGCCTTATGGGCTTGGCCAGGGACTGAGTCAGGATTCAGTCACTGTGGTGGGCAAAGGGATGGTCCATGTGGTTGGTGGAGCGTGGCTGGTCTCTGTGGGAACACTAGAATTTGGGGATTCCTCTGTTGTTGTCCTCCCTCTCATGGTCTTGCATGTTTGGTTGAAGTGGGCTGCAGTGGATCAAAGGGAAAGAGGTTGAGAGGGGATGCTCCTCGTTGCCATTTTAATGGGTTGATGACAACTGCCATGCAACAACCCTTATTGCGTCCCACCTCTCCGCACCAATGTGCTGGCATAGCAAAGCATAGCTCACGTTATCCCAAAAAAACACAAAGCAGAGACTCATGCGTGCACCCACAGCTCACATCCTTGCCCTCCTCAGCTTCCATGATGCCCAGTGCCCCACGGAGCACCTCCTGTCCTGCACAGATCACCCGCAGACCTGGGGCACCCAAAAAAGTCTCCTTCCAAAGACCAGGCTTAGCATTCAGCAAACAATGCCACAGCTGCTGACAACCAGCATTTCTCAGCACATTTCCACCAAGGATGAAAGGAAGCACTGAAATGGTGCTGAGCACTGTGACACAGTGAGATGGGTGATGAGATATAGCCTGGGTCCCTCACAAGACAGGCTTTCCATGATTTTCCTTCCTACAGTCCTTTTCCACAAGCTTTGGGGTGGGGGGGGGGGGAAGGATTTTAGTGAAGATGCTGTTTCACAGGAACGTGTTGAATTCAGCAATGTTTTCAGAGGAGAAAGGAAAAACACTTTGGCAGTGTTGCTACACTTTAAGTCATCTTTTTGCTTTTGTACTTCGCACTAGGTTTTAATTATAGCTTTATTCTAATGCACGGCATTCGAGGGTGTGTGTATCATCACACCCAAAAAAAGTCAAAACGTGCTGGAAGGGATTTTTTTTTTTTCCCTAAGATCCTGGTTTCACTCCATCACTGCATTTGGGTGCAATGAAAGATGGGGAGAAGGTGAGCTGAGGGTAGGAGGCTGCAACATCCCCAGTTAATTTTCTGTGCCCTGGAGGGGGGAAAAGTAAACAGATATGGAGTTTTTCTTGGTTTATCAGTGGGTACTGATTTCCTCTTCTGTAGGGGTTGGGCTATTTGTCCCATTCACCAAAAAGACTGGAAGGCGATTTGGAAGGCCTTCGATCAACCAAGCAAGAATCTTGGGCTTCCACTGTCTCCTTGCATTCAATGTGGTCAACACTGCCGTGTGGAAATGCTCAGCACCTGGTTTAAAGGACGCTTTGCTGCCCACAACAAGCTGCCAGGATGTCTGCTGCCCCTTCCAGCCATAAACAGGCAAAAAGCCAAAATCGCCAAAAAAAAAAAACAGCAACCAAAGAGTGCAAGGGTCCAGAGGGACATCGAGTGTTGGGCTGCATAACTCACAGATCCTGTTAATTCTGCAGTGGTCCAAACCAAACCCTCCACCCAAAGACTGCCTAACCTGGTGGGTTTGAAAGCCAAATGCAACTTCCACCTTCCTCTGGAGATGGTGTTAATGGCAAGAGCCAATGCTCTGAGCTGTTGGATTTCATTTAGCAATGCCACACTGTGGGACCAGCCCATTTTGGAGCTGCCAACCCTGTCTGTCCATATTTTGCATGAATTGATTTTATTATTGTGGTTTTTTTCCCCCCTCTGTGTTTCAAATGGGGCTTCAATTAGCAGCTGGATGCTGGATGCTGATGTTTCTGCAGCCTGGAGGTGGTCAGTCCTACCCCACATAGCCCCACAGCGATCAGCAGCAATGTGGGGAACATTTCACCATCTCTGAGACATCAGGATGGATGGGGACATTTTACTATCCAGCCTATTTTTCTTTGCTGGCTTCTCCAGCAAATCAGCCCCAAAAACCAGAACCCATTGACAGATCCCATGAGCTGATCTCCTGATCCTACAGCATCCCATCCCCAGTTAACCTAAAGGTCTTTGCAAGTCAGAGCATCACCCTGCACTGGTTGGAGGGATCATGCCCAGACCAGTTTGCACCCTGGAGCCAAGCCCTGCTCCAGAGCTGTGGTCCCATTCTGATGGGGACAAGAGATGCTGATCTGACCTGAACTCAGGGCTGAGGAAACCTGATGTCCTGCCCTGCCATGTGCTGGCAATTCCCTTTTTTACACTCCATGACTAAGAAGTCTCTAGCTAAAATCAGAGATCCTGGCAGCCTGCTGCCTATTAAACTTAATATCCTGAACTTCAGAGGTATGTGTTGCTCCAGGAAATGGAACTGTGTTTAAAGAACAAGTAAAACATCAGTTTCTCAAGGCAGAAATAGCTCTTACTTTACATTTCCGTGTGCCGTCCTGGCATGAGTTAGTGCTGCAAAACCCTGCTGTAATAAGACAGAACGGAAAACTCTATCCAGACAGCAAGAAATATCTGTTTTATGAGGGTAGGCGTAGAGTCATCCATCTAGGAAAAAGCATACTGGGAGCAACTGGCCCCTTCTGTCGGCGCCAGAGGTGGGCGGAGGGGCACCAAGAGGAGAGGGTTGGTGACAAGGGCCAAAGTTGAAGGCATTCAAGTGGCTCAGTGGCTGCAGGCAGCTTCTCCCTGAAGCTGGCTTCCGACATAGCCCATGAGCATCCACAGCTCCCTCTGGGTTAAGACTCAGTCAACGTTTCTGTCATCAACCTCGCTTTCGAGGGGCTCGTAACTCTCCGCACGCATGATGTCAGGAGGCCAAAACTTGGCACAAAAGCAGATGGCTCAGATGCAGTTTTGTTTGGTAATAAATAGCTTAAATCTCATAAGCCGTTTCTTTTCCCCCACAGCTTAAGAATGTAAAATGGGAAAAGAAAAATGTTTGGGGATTCTTTTTTTTTTTTTTTTCTGTCTTCAGATCATTTTGGAAAAGCAGCTTATACTGAAGAAGAGCAGGCTGGTTTTATTTCAGACAGACACAACCTGCAATGCCACCTCTCAAAGCTCTCGGCTTTGTAATACCCACTCTGTCACAGGGTCAATGTCCTTTGCACAGCGCAGTGCTCTTCACCCAGCTGAGATTTCCAGTGGTGGTTATAGCACAGGATGTTTCGATCTTTGGCACATCAAGCCTGATGCTCAGGAAGAGCCAAAACACGAAACTCCCCAGGCCCTTTAATCAATGTTGGTAATGTTTTGAGGATGGATTGCTGTTTTAATTGCATCCCTGTGACGTCTCACTTTTCCAGCTATTGAAGTCCAGCACGTTCTCACCAACCCTGGCTAGGGTTTCCATCACGCATCTGCTGGGGTTTCAGCACTTTCAGATCTATCCCAAACACGCAGATCTCTCTACCTGGGCCAGTTACTTTCTGGTGGCCAAAAAGCCAGAGAGACACTCCAAGCCCTCACCCCGAGGGCCTGAGCAGGCTTCAGACATCTGCCTCATCTGGATTTTGCACAGCAGGCCAGCTCCAGATGTCAGAGGGATAGCATTGGGATGCTATTATCTGAAAACTTCCTTCTCTGGGGGGCTGGGGCTTTTTGTAGGAACATGGGAAAGTTGTGCTGGTGTGGGGAGGGGGTGCTGGGTCAGGAGCTTGCAGCATGGCCTGAGGAAGACTGTGCAGATGTTGAACTAGGAATACTGGTTCTGCAGGTGCTGTCCTCTCCCTGGGGTAAGGATGGACCTATTGGGCCCTCGGAGCCATGTTTATGTTTAATGGGAGGAAGGATTGAAGATGAACCTTCATGGCTGGAAATTTCCCTCCAAGCAGCCTCCCACCACCTCCTCCACCTCAGATCTGGGCTTTTGACCCCACACTCTGCCTGGCGACCTCCCATGCTGTGACCACCCCACACCCCAGCAGACCTGGTGCAAGAGAGGCTCCAGGAATTTTCTGGCTGGAAGAAATGCTGGTAGCTCATCCTTGCCCTAGAAGGTCCCACTGCCTACGTGCAGTCTCCAGGAAGGAAGGAACATCTTGGAGGTACCTACAGCCACAACAGGGTCTTCCCACCTCTTGTTCATATAAGACATGGGTTTTCTGGAGAAAACAGCAAGCATGACCCAAAGCTGGGAAAACAGCTTTGCTACCTGGAGAAGACAGAGAGAGCTAAAATGGGCACCATGGGGTGGGATACTGGCCTCAGAATCCCTGCCCTGTACCAGTCTTGATGGCATGAGGTGGGCTCCTTGTGAGACAGGGAATATCAGGGGACCAAGGGGAGAAAAAGGAGCTCCTCAGAAGGCAACAAGCAAAACCGAGTGACCTCACGTCCCCTAAAAGGCAGGGCTTCCAAGGCCATGGCAGGTAGTTCAACTCCCTTTACCAGTTTATTTTGAAGAACTGCCTCCTCCTACTGTGTGGCACAGGAACACACTGCCTGCCTGGCACCCCGGCTGACCTCTCATTATGATTTTTACCGTTCCTGACAGTGGTTTTGCTAAGCCCGCTCAGACAGAAACATTCTTCCTCTGTCACGTGGATGCTGTTTTATTACATCCACCTCAGAAACCTATGCGCTGCCATTCAGAGCAACAGCAGGCACAGCAGGGACAGGAGCACACAGCTCGCTCCCTTGGAGAAGCCAGTTAGCAGAACAAGGTTGCCACTCTTATCTTGTTTTCCAAAGCTTCTGAGAAACAAAACAGGAACTGAGAGTGAATCCAGCTCCTGGGGCCACGGGTGCGGCTCTTACAGCAGCGAAGAAAATAAAAGGCAAAGCTGTTTGGTCTCCTTGCATCTGAGCAGCTTGCTGAGGTTATAGACTAACCCGTAAATTGTGTTTTATAGGGAGGGTTAAGTGTCCCATAAATACTGATAGTGGCGTTGAGTGGGGTGGGTGAGCTGTCAGCAGGGAGGAAGGAAGGATGCTGCAGTGGCAGAATATTGCCTGGGCTTTCAGCACCACTGCTGTGCTTCTGCCAGCAGGAAGGACAATTTCCAATTGAATCCAGTGCATCCACTCGCATATTTTTGGGACCAGTCTTTACCCACCACACATGAGGTGCTATTTTTCCCACTCAGATGATTTTCTTCATGTTTGCAATGTCTCATACAGGGCTTTTCATGGTTTCAATTGGTGTGAGGTTCAGCACCCCTCCAAATTCCTGGTGTTGGACCACTACAGGTGGTAGAAGATCCCATTGTTAGACACCAGAAATTGGATGGGGACGAAATGCTGAGCCCAGTTAGACCAGCCATCCATGCCAGCACAAGAGCCACGGAAGTTGTGAGGCTGATTAGCACCATGCTATTGGAGAAGGCTGGTGGCCTTGGTGAGACACCTGAAGCCCTGATGAATTCTTTCCACAAGATTCTAAACCCCCGTTTATCTGATTGCTTTAACTCTGATTTTCCCAGCTGAGAGTCAGTACAGCTCCTGCACTGGCAACATTTAGGCAAGACGAAGCCTTTCAGAGACCAGATCTTCAAACCAGCACTGCATCTGGTGCTGTATCTGGTGGAAATCCCTAAACAGCCATGCAGATCCAACCACCCAGCAGATCCCAGCAGGACTGACTGCTCCCACTTCACTGCAGATTGAGACAAGCAGTTAATAAATATTGGACTGGCTCAGTCTTTCCTCTACCCCCAGAAATTCATCCTTGATAATGGCTGCCCATCCATCAGCTGGCAGATGGACAACACTCTGCTTTGCAGCCGCTGATTAAACTGGGATGACGATGCTAGGCAAAATACCAAATTAATTACTGCTAGCTACAAGATCTAGAGGTCCCTTTTGGCTTCCAAATTTTAGAATCTCTCAGATTCATTTTCACGTACCTCACCCTTGAATTTGCTGTTTCTGAAGCTGTATCTCTGACAAGAGGGGCTTGTGCCATTTTTAAATACCACGAGTTTGAGCACATGACAAGAGCCCTTACAGCTCTTGGCCCTTCAGAGAGGATGGACTAGCCTTTGGCAGAGGTTTGCAGAGCAGCACAGCACCTACTGCTTGATAGTACCAGAGACCTTTCAGCCTCATTTCTGAGGCCATTAGAAATTTGGTTTTGGTTCCTCTGCAGGGCCCCCCAGAAGATTTTTCCTGCCATGGTAAATCAGGGCACAGCCACCACGGTGCTTTCCCAGGGTGGTGAGAACCAAACTGGTTGATAGTACCTATTTTATGGAGAAGATTTTATGGAGAGGGACAGAGGACAACCTGGCCTGGCAGCTGAAGTGGTTAGTGGTGGACACGACAAAAAGGTGTTTGTACAACCACAGGTTGCTCCCATGCAGATCCCTTCCTCACTGCCTATTGGTGATTCACTGGTGACCAAAGCCACTTTTTGCCTTTGGCCAAAGTCTCCTACATCACCCATGCTTGCATTTAGAGGTATGCCAACCTAATGGGTGTGTTACCATATCTTCCAAAGAAGAACAGCAGGGCTGAGTTCCTACCAGTAGCAGCTCAACTCCACCTGCACGTACCAATCCTGCGCTTTCAGGAGTGGAGACCTTTCCTTTCCAAAGGATTTCAGAGCACCTTCTACAGTGTCGACCCTGGGTGTTCAGGAAGCATTTCGGAGAAGTTGTAACTCCTTTTAGCCGGCACTATGCCTGCCCAGAACTTCCTCCTGGCTCCAGAGAGACATCTTCATCTGCTCCAGACCAAGAAAGAACTGCCTTTTTCCTGCCAGTCAGCTGGGATGCTGAACTCATCCTCCAGCTGTGCTTTCCTCCCCACAGCACACAGAAGCCTACCAAGAGTGTGCAGTTTTGAAGTGGAAAAGATACACTTTTCTAGCCCCACATGTGACCTCTAAGCCCAAAGTATCTTTACTAATTGCTAAATGTAATATATTTTGCTGTCTTCTCAAGGCAAAGGCTTTGCATTGCTGGGCCAGATTTGTTTCCATTACAGCTTGCTAGCATTCAGAGAAACTTCAAATTAAATATCAGTCACACATTAAGGTCAGGCAGCTCAGTTCCATTAATGAGTGGCAAGATTCAGCCTCTGTGTAATGAATGCTGCCCATGTCTCTTAATGACACCAGCCTAGGGGACTGGGCAGGCACCAGCACACAGCGATTGGCACCCTGCTGACACCAGGACCACACCAGTGATTTTAAAAGCCCATTCATCTACAAATCGAGGTTTCGGTTTTCCTGACCTGAGACAAATCAGCATGAGCCTCAACTCAAAGAGAGAGCCAGGAAAGAAAAACACACACACACACACACAAAGAAAAAAACAAGAAACAGATTTCAGCAGGGTTGTTCTGTCTCAATCTCTATCATTCATTTTGCAAGCAAAGATAAAGGTTTTCCAGCCTGCTCTTCTGTTCCTGCTTGCCAGCAACAGGGCACGGGGGATCTGAGGATGATTCAAGGTCCCCCCTGTTGCCAGACTCATGCATTTTGGGTCTGGATAAGTTCACTTCAGTTAGCCCTGTTGGGTGCTAGTCTCCGCCTGGCATTCACAGTCCAGTGGCCACTGACACTGGGAGCCCCTTGGGCTCTGCACACAGCTGGGATGTGGCTCTGGGGAGCCAGGGGCTTCATGGCAGGGAAATGTCACCTCCTCATCCCTTCATGGCATGGCTCCAACCAGCAGTTTCTCTCCCTGCTTCTCCTACAGGGTGGTATAGCTACTGTCACCCACAGGCAAAGGAGGGTCCACCATTAAAAAAATGTCGAAAACACTTTTCCTACTCTTTAGCACAATTAATCCGAACCTGAGGGTGCAGCCAGGGCCAGCACAAGTGGCAACTTCTTGTAAAAACTTTATTTATCAGAGCCCCAGCCAAGACTCGAGGTGAGGGTGTTCTCCAACATGTAATGCAAAAATAGCTTGGAGGAGAAGCTGACTTACGCTGGGCTGAAGTCAGGACTTGCTCCATTGAAGCAAGATGAAAATTTTAGCTGCTTGTGATAACTTGTGTCAGTTGTGCACCCAGCATTTCAGAGACATTTTGTGAGGATGGCTGGGGTGGGATAGAAGAGGTGGTGGGGAAGAGGAGGACGTAGGGCCAAGGGCATTACAACAGCATAGAGAGTCTGGGTTGCAGTCTGTAAGCTGTCATGTTGTCATTGCCAAAGCATTTGGGATGTTTACAATAGCTCTTTTACTCTGTAAAATTCATTCTTCCTAAAGCAAAACATTTATTCCACTTGAGTACAAATACGAGTTAAATGTAGGGAAATCAGCTTAATAGCGTAGTTATGCCTATTAAAGTGACTGTTAAACTAACATTAAGGCATTTCACATTAATTCCCTCTCAGTGGCCCCCAGATCTGATTTACTTCGACAAATCTTCTGCTATTGAGACGTGGCCACAAGGCTCCGTGGCTCTGCATCAGCTGGCACTGCAGAATATAGGCATCAGACTCAGAAAGTCAGGGTCTATCTGCTGCTTGAGGAAAGCAAACCTATTGATCAGAGCAGCTAGATAAGGATGCCATGCAGTTACTGAGGGCAGTCAGGTTTTCCCCAGCTCATTATTTTCAAGCAGATATCACAGAAAAGATGTGGTCTGAGACACTCTTCCCACTATGGCAGTGGGTGGCAATGCGTGACCTTGGATTAAAACAAAATAATGTTAAAATCACGCGCTAAGAGAAAAGTCTACATCACTAAAAAGGAATTGACATTTTTGTTTTTCATTCAAAATCTCAACTTTCTGCTTTGTTTCTAAAAACGATTACTTTCTGAAGAAAGCAGAGCCATCTGACCACTTTCAGATGACTAAATGCAGTTCTTCGGTCATCTCCTTGTTAAAGGATATTTCCTCTATAGGGACCATGTAAAGGAGGATGAAAAACTGATCTCCAGCTTTCCCCATCTACAGTCTCCCAGGAACTTTGCCTACCAACCAGCAGACCCATCCACAATTTTTCTGGTCCCTGAATTTTACACCTGGTGCTCTGTGAGATGGACACTGTGGTACTGTACAGGTGGAGATACAAAGGTGGGAGACGAAAAGCATTTACTCAGTCTCAGAGAGGGCCAGAGGTCTGAGCAGGGATTCGAGGAGTTGGGGTCTGCATGATGTGCGTGCATGCCCATGGCCCACCTCAACAAGTAAAGTTTGGGCACATGGGAGCGTGTCCGGTGCTTTGAAGAGAGTAGGATCTTGCAGCAGGCCCATGCTGGTTGGGAATCAGTCTCATGGTGTTTTGGGGACCAGTCCCATGGTGTTTGGAGACTGTCTCCATGCAGATGTGGCCATGGAAGTGGATCTTCCTCCCCACGCAGTGTCCCCTGGTTTGAGAGGGAAACTGGTGTAAAGTAGAAGGAAAGTGCCCAATGCTGAGTTTTATGACTGGGAGAGGGAAGATCTCAATTTTACCCTATGGGAGATGGGGTGAGGGGAGGCAATTGTTTTTCTATTGTATTCTTAATCATTCTGTTTTGGGAGAGTGCTCCATCTACACCCTGTCCATCTAGGAGATGTGTGCTCTCTAGACTGCTGACCTGAGCAGGCACCACCAAGGTGCTGTCATTTCCATCCTTGGATGTATCCCAGCATTGGCTAGGCAAGATCCTGAGCCAGCCTGCTCTGAGCATGAGGCTGGGCTGGGGACCTCCAGAGGTCCCTTCCTGTCTGAATTATTCTGCAATTCTATCAGCCAGTGAAAGATGTTCTAGAAAATGCAGAAAGCACCCAGAGCAGCAAAATGGGGCAGCTGGATATGTGCTTCTGCATTACAGCTCTGAAAGCAGCAACAAGAATCTCCTCTTGCTCAGCTGCAGTGGGTGCGCTTGTGAATGCACATGCATGCACAGAGCGCAGGGCATAGCACTTCTGCATCGCAAAGAGTGCGGATTTTACTCAGATAGTGGAATAAAAATAGTAGAAGGTGAGTAGAAGTAGGTGCGCTTTTTTCATCTGTGCCATCAGTTCAGAGCATACCTGAACTTTCAGAGAAGGCAGGGATAGATTATAAGGTTTTTTTTCACAGTGCTCACTGCTGAACCCAAGAGCCTTCTGACTGAGTTGAAATAATGCTAACCCATGAAATGCGCGCTGGTTAGTGGTTCTGGTAGAAATCAAGTAGAAGAAAGAAAAGCGGCAATTATAAAGAGTCAACCCAGGTCTGGGGAAAAAATACCATCTGTTCAAGCAACGTACCCTGTTGACACCACAGAGCTTCCAGTAACAAACAAAAAGGAATTAAAGCTGGGATGTGAAATTTAAGTTTGTGTTAATTAAAGCCTGGCATCTCTAGGACACCAGCTGAGCTGCACGCTGCATTTCTAAAATTTCTCTTGTATTTTTTGAGAAAGATAGACTACAAAGCATATGATCCAGTTCCTCCATTTAAAAGAAGCACTTTGACGAAGCAAATCAAATGGAGCCCCATTAGAAGGTGTCAGCTGGTTCAGAAGTCATCCAAGACCTGGCAGATTCACAAACATCTACTCAGAGAGGAGCCTGCAGGCTGTTCCCTAGCCTTGAGTATCCTCACACACAAAGCTTGATTTTTGCAATGGGAGAGTTATTCTTTTTTAGAGTAACAACACAAGCTGTATGGATGGAAAGCCTACCCGCAAGGACCCTGGGTTCAGGTCATTTACTCCTCTGCTTTAATGGGGTGTATGGAATTCTACTCTCTGTGATTTGGATAGCAGAACAGCAGTGTAACCCCCTACTAGCATTAACCTGCATTTAGTTTTAAATGCACAGATGCTCTTGTGTAACAGATGCAGCTTGGGCAGAGACGCTTTTGAGTGCCCCATTTTCTCAGTGAAGAGTTGAGCCTCATTCAAATGAGACGTTCAGTGCAGCTATGCTTGTTGGACAAATGTTTCCTTTTCAATTCATTTTGTGGAAAGTTAGCAACAGCCACCTCTGCCCCTGCTCAGCTTAGATGTGGTGGATACCCATATTTCTCCTAACCATTGCCAAGTTCCCACTGAGTAGGATCCACAGCCCATGCTGGGTGCTTTCTCTCTGTTGATGCTTTTCCTTGACTTTATAGTCCAACGTCAACCCAAGAGCCACCTCACTGTGCCCAGATACAGTTGCCAAGGCACTCTCCATCATATTTGAAAAGTCATGTCTGTCAGGTGAAGTCCACAGTGACTGGAAAAAGGGAAACATCATTCTCATTTTTAAGAAAGGGAGAAAGGAAAACCCAGGAAAGGGAACTGCAGTCCGGTGAGCCTCACATCTGGGCCTGAGAAAATCATGGAGAAGACCCACCTGGGAGCTGTGTTAAGGCACATGCAAGATGACGAGGTGATCTGAGGCTGCCAGAATGGCTTCACAAAGGGCAGGTCTTGCCTGACCCATCCGGTGGCCTTCTATGATGGAGTGACCACATCAGTAGACAAAGGAAGGGCAGCTGATGTCATCTACCTGGACTTGTGCAAGGCCTTTGACATGGCCCCACATCCCATTCTTATCTCTAAATTGGAGAGGTATGGGTTTGAAAAGTGGACTGTTCTATGGATAAAGAATTGGTCGGAAGGTCGCAGCCGGATTGTTGCGGTCAGTGCTCTGTGCCCAGGTGGAGGTGGTGACAAGCAGTGTCCCACAACGGCCTACAAGCGGTGTCTGGGACCAGTGCACTTCAACATCTTTATCAGCAACACAGGAAGTGGGACTGAGTGCACCCTTAGCAGTTTGCAGTTGACACCAAGCTGAATGGTGCAGCTGATAGAACAGAAGGAAGGGATGTCATCAAAGGGACGTGGACAGGCTCGAAAAGTAGTCCTGTGTGAATGTAATGAGGTTCAACAAGGCCAAGTGCAGGGTGTTGGGTTGGAGTAATCACCAGTGTGTGTACAGACTGGGAGAAGAACTCACTGAGAGCAGCCCTGATGGAAAGACTCTGGGGTCCTGGTAGATAAAAGCTCAATATGAGTGTGCATTTGCAGCCAGGAAGGCCAACAGCATCCTGGGCTGCATCAACCAAGGGGTGGCAGTGGCAGGGAGGGGATTATCTCCCTCTGCTCTGCCCTCATGAGGCCCCATCTGGAGCACTGCATCCAGGCCTGAGGGCCCCAGCACAAGAAGGATGCGGAGCTGTTGGAGCAGCTCCAGAGGAGGGCCACAAAGATGCTCAAAGGGCTTGAGAACCTCTCTTTTGAAGAAAGGTTGAGGGAGATGGTTCAGCTTGGAGAAGGCTCTAGGGAGACCTCACTGTGACCATCCAGTATTGAGGGGAGGTTATAAACAGGATGGAGAATGACGTTTTACACTGCCTGATAGCATAGGACAAAGGGTAATTGTTTTATACTAAAAGAGGGGAGATTTAAGTTAGATGTCAGAAAGAAATTCTTTACGATGAGGGTGGTGAGTTGCTGGAACATGTTGCCAGAGACCTGTGGATGCCCCATCCCTGGAGGTGCCCAAGGCCATGGATGGAGCCTGGGCAGCCTGAGCTGGTGGGTAGCAACCAGCCCACAGCAGGAGTTGGAACTGGATGGACTTTAAAGTCCCTTCCAAGCTAAGGCATTCTATGATTCTATGAAGAACAAAGCACCTTTTCTTTAGCTTTCTAATGTCTGGACCTTGGCAAACAATTTGCGTTTTTATGTTACTGTTGTGTTCTAGGCTTTTATCCCACCCCCCACTTTTTTTTTTTTTTTTAAATAAACCACAAATCTCATTATATTTGTTGGCTTTCTCAAAACTCCAACTCCCTGGTGTGATGTGAAAATGCGTGCTTCGTGGCAGCACTAGAAACAGATTTGTTCTTTGCACTGGAAAATGAAAAAAAAAAAAAAAAAAAAAAAAGCAACCAGAAGCTGTGTCTATTCACTGGCTGGAGAGGAGCGTTTTGGCTCCCGGGGCTAGGGGCTAGCTCTGCTCCATTGAACTTACCTTCAACAGGCTGCATTCAAAGAGGACTCCCCAGGGTCCTCCACAGTGGTGTCAGCTTCAAATGGGGTTAATTGTTGGGTGCCCTGGCACATCCCTCCTCCCTTTCACCATCCCCCTGCCCAGCCCTTGCTTGCAAGAGTGACCCAACATGAATTTGAGGCCCGTTGGCTCTCGCACAGGCCTGGGTGTCACCTCCCACCTAGGGATGTCACTTCCCAACCAAGGAATGTTGCTGATGGGTTGCGTTTCTGTAAAGCATTGCTTTCCCTACATTTCCCATTTAATGGCCCTCATTACCTCCCTGTCCCCATTGTGCAGACTGGAAGACTGCGACTAGCTGTGCCAGTGCACCAAAACCAGGATGTGGGGGGAGAGGAGAGCCACCAGAAGCACTTCATCACAGGTGTTTTATAGAAAGCACCTGTCAACTCCTCCCTCCTAAAAGCAGTATTTTCCAGGAGCTAAGTGACCAACATGCCCATGCTTTAAAGCTGGAAGGTACTCCAGTTATGTGAGCAGTCCCATCACTGCATTCCCAGCATCAGTTATTGCAGCACCAATAACAGCTACCCCCAGGGCACAGGATGGAGGCTCATTCTTCAGCCTCTAAAAGCACAACCTCTTCATCCCTTCAGCTCCCAAAGGTGTCCTCCATCTTCTGGACACAGTATCCCACAGACAGCAGTGCCTTACCCTCCCCTGCATCAACACACACATTGGATCAGGGTGCTCAAGCATCTCAGATGTTTGAGAGTCAGAGACAGCAGACTTTGGTCTCTGAGGCAGAGAATGAGCATCAGGAAGGAGCAGTTTGGAAACACCCACCGCATCCACAGGGAAAAGTTTTTGGTTTTGTTTTTAAAAACACAGTGGGAAAGGGGAGAAGTGAAGGTGAAGAAGTCAAGCAAGAAGCATACCAACAAGCAGTGCAGATCTGGAGGACTTCTCTGGCATATGAGAGTTCAAATGTGAGAAGATGTGAGCTTTGACAATGCAGATTTGGCTTCCAGCCTACCTCATCCAGCTCCCTGCACTAATCAGTGGCAGTGACCACCTTTGGCTCTAAGACCTGGGACCAACCTCATAACAGCATTTGCAAAAGAGCAGCAGCTGTGTCCGCAGATGGCCAGAGGATTGGTTTAAGTCTGTGTCTCCCGGCATGATTCACTTTGCCTCCTTCCCATGGTCCACATCCCATTTTTCTAAGATCATAACAGCCTCCAGGCAATATTATCCTCCCCAGTCCCTAGCGCAGCCCCAGTACACTCCTGCACCCTATAAACAAGAACCTGGATGGCATCACAGGATTTTAAAGTGCTTTCTGTTGATTCAGTACATATGATTCCTGCAAAAGCCAATGTAACAACAGGATTTCACAGTATGGGGACACAGGGGTCTGGGGCAGTCCATGCCGGATCATTTCATGCTTTCCAAGTGAGTAATAAATACTGAATCCATTTCTCTGACATGAGGAAAATTGCAGTGAGATGAAATGGTTCTGTATGAAAAAGAACGACTAAAAGATTGTGATGCAATGATTTTATTCTCTGCTTCCAGTTGATGCTGCTTTATACCTTGCTGTAAGATAGCATTCACTTCTGGGGCTGTGGCCCTATTTCATCTCAGTTCAAATGAACCATTTAAAAGCCTTTTTTCCTCATTTTGCTGAAGAACTCAAAAACAATATTAAGTCAGGAAAATAAGTTTTCAGCCAGTGGACCAGAAAATAATCATCATAATCAAGAGCAGATATATCTGTTTTCACATAGCCCCAGTCCCAAGCAATGCAGAAAAGAGACGAGCGCCCTGGGCTGTCTGGTCACCCTTCATCCCTTGCAGATGGGATGCTGAGGAGCTCTTACCCCACACCCCCAACCTTCAGCCACCTCCTGCCCACCCAGACCAGCCCATGCTGTCATTTCCCACCCAAGCCAGATCTACATGCCTGTAATCAAAATGCCAGATGGTGCATGCCAGCCTGCAGCCCCAAACCAAGTTCGTTATGACCTCCAGGCTCTTTCCCGAGCTTGGCACACAATATACCATTATCTCCTGCTAATGCAGGTGTTCTCTTTTTAGGTCAACAAGGGCTGAGCAAAACAGTCTACAAGGCTTGAAATGGAGTGCTGAGCTGTAGGTCACTGTAAACTCAGTACTTGTTCCACCTAGGAGATTTCTTATAGAATTGCATGCAACAGCTATCAACTATTAAAAAAAATTGTTCTCGTAGAATCATAGAATCATTAAGAGTTGGAAGGGACATTTAAAGGTCATCTAGTCCAACTCCCCTGCAATGAATAGAGACACCCACAGCTCCATCAGGTGCTCAGAGCCCCGATCAGCCTGACCTTGGTTGTCTCCAAGGCAACCACCATCTCTCTGGGCAGCCTGTTCCAGTGCCTCAGCACCCTTATTGTAGAAAACTTATTCCTTATATCCAGTATAAATCTCCCCTCTTTTAGTTTGAAACCATTTCGCCTTGTCCTGTCACAACTGACCCTGCTGAACAGTCTGTCCCCTTCTTCCCTGTAGCTCCCCTTTAGATAGTGAAGGCTGCTGTCAAGTCACCTCGGAGCCTTCTCTTCTGCAGGCTGCACAGCCCCAGCTCTCTCCGCCTGTCCTCACAGGAGAGGTGTTCCACTCCTTGGATCATTTTTGTGGCCCTCCTATGGATGCACTCCAACAGCTCCACGTCTCTCCTGTACTAAGCACTCCACCTCTGGATGCAATGCTCCAGGTGAGGCCTCACCAGCACAGAGTAGAGGGGCAGGATCACCTCCCTTGCCCTGCTGGCCACGCTGCTTTGGATGCCGGTCAGGACACCATTGGTTTTCTGGGCTGCAAGGGCACACTGCTGGCTCACGTCCAGTTTGCCATCCACCAGTACCCCCAGGTCTTTTTTGGCAGGGCTGTATTCAATCCTTTTGTTCCCCAGCTTGTACTGATAGTGGGGGGGGAGTTGCTGCGACCCAGGTGCAAGACCTTGCACTTGGCTTTGTTGAACCTCCTGAGGTTCACCTAAACCCACTGTTGGAACCTGTCTGGGTCTCTCTGGATGGCATCCCATCAATCTGGTGTGTCAAAGTCCACCACACAGCTTGCTGTCAACTGCAAACTTCCTGAAGGTACACTCAATCCCACCGTTCTGTCATTGATGAAGATACTAAAGAGCACTGGTTCCAGTACTGACCCCTGGGGAACACCACTTGTCACCAATCTCCATCCAGACATTAAGTTATTGACCACTTCTCTCTGAATATGATCCTGCAACCAGTCCCTTGCCCAACGGTCCAACCATCAAATCAATATTTTTCCAATTTGGTGAAAATATTATTGGAGATCATGTCAGCAGCCCAGGTAGATGACATCAGTGGCTCTTGCCTTGTCCACTGATGCAGTTGTGCCATCACAGAAGAACACTACATTGGTCAGGCAGGACCCGCCCCTGGTGAAGCCATGTTGGTTATCCCATATCACCTCCCTCTTTTCCATGTGCCTTAGCATAGCTTCAGAAAGGATCTGTTCCATGATCTTCCCTGGCACAGAGGTGAGGCTGACAGGTCGGTAGGTCCTGCCAGCCCTACCAGCACCCTTGTGTCCCACCTGTAAGAGCAGAGACCAAAGATGCTCAATTTTGGCTGTGTAAAGCTTAATCCTCTCCCTGTCCCTTCCAGCTTCAAGTGTAGAGGGAGTTTAATTTCAACTAGCCACTCCAGCAGTAAAACACCCCTCCGAGGTGGCAAGCTGTCAGGATCCAGCCCTCTAGGGTTTACCATTATGGTAATGTGAAACCAGGTTCACTGGCAACATGATGCTTATAGACCAGTGATTCATAATGCCGCAGAGTTCGAGGGAAATGTAGCGCCATTCATGATTAAGAAATGCTCTTGTTTTCTGCTAAATATATAAAATAATCACTCATCCCTTGAGCAGCAGATGC
Source organism: Numida meleagris (assembly GCF_002078875.1). Taxonomy (NCBI): domain Eukaryota; kingdom Metazoa; phylum Chordata; class Aves; order Galliformes; family Numididae; genus Numida; species Numida meleagris. Next base: position 2,172,475 of record NC_034438.1, read on the forward strand.
AAATTATACATAGTATTAGCCTCATATGCCAGCCGCTATAATTCTGGTGCAGAATGAAGCCATTTCCCAAGGCTCCAGAAGTCCTTTAATCTGTCTTTTGACGTCAAATGACAAATTTCTTGCCGGGGATCATTAATGGGATGACTAATGAAAGCTGATAAGTGAATTTATAAATGAAATTAAGATATTAATATTAAAGGCCACGCTAGCAGAAAGAGAAATGTGGATTTAGCAACAACAACAAGCAATGCGGTAATCTGCATGGGATTTACAGCTCCCTTCCTGCCAGGCACATTAGAGATGTGGTATTGGCTGCCTGGGGAATGTAGAAAGTACCAGACTTGATGGACATCTCTCCTGGAGCACTGGCATCCCAGTACCTTCAGACACTGCCTAAGGTTTAAAAAGTCCCAATCTGGGCTCCTTCCCCTGAACTGGACAACAAATGTCACACTGGATTGAAAACATGCTGATAGTCTCGTAAAGATCATTAAACCCACACAAAAACAAAATAACTTTAGACTGTGGCTTTTGCTGCCGGTTGCTTCTTTTTTTAACCTCAAATTAGATCTTCATCTTACTCATCCCCACTATAAATCCCAAGCAACTCTTTGTAAAAATGTAGGGCTCACTTGGGATCTGTGCATGTATAGGTGAAAGCTTGGTGTCCAGTCCTATGTCCTAGCAGCTTTGCCATGAACCTGAAACTCATTTCCAGCTTCTCCTCACAGAGATTTGGGTCTAACAGCTGAGCCTGCTTAAGTCTAGCTCCCACCAGCTGACAACAAATGGTCTGAATGGACCAGACAAATGCCCTCCGATGCACCAAGGAGCGCATATAAATGAGATCCTATCCCACACTGCAGGTTGCACAAGAAAGAAGACTTTCTCTGCTATTAAAAAAAAGAAAGAAAGAAAGAAAGAAAGAAAGAAAGAAAGAAAGAAAGAAAGAAAGAAAGAAAGAAAGAAAGAAAGAAAGAGAAAGAAAGAAAGAAAGAAAGAAAGAAAGAAAGAAA
>NC_034438.1:2173560-2178414 GCF_002078875.1 Numida meleagris
AAGAAAGAAAGAAAGAAAGAAAGAAAGAAAGAAAGAAAGAAAGAAAGAAAGAAAGAAAGAAAGAAAGAAAGAAAGAAAGAAAGAAAAGAAAAAAATGGCAAGGAAAACTTGCTTTTTTTTTTTTTTTTTCTGTAGATGCCCAGTTTCCAAGCAGATGTATCATGGAAGTTGGCTGATTGGTCAAGTGCTCACAAGAGCACTTATATCCAAGTCTTCCATAACCACCAAGATCCTTTTGGGTATCTCACTGTTTGAGTTGTCAGCATGTCCAAAGGAAGAGCCAGGTGCCACCAGAAGGCAGATGAGAAAGCCCAGAGACACACAACACAAAGCACAGCTGAGGAGGGCACATTTGTTGGGAAGGTAATTTCTCAGTGCCACTCTCCCCCCAGGAGGATCTCAACACTGGGAGCAGCCACAGCATCATGGGTGCCCAGAGCGCTGTGTTTTTGGATGCCTTTTAGAAACTCCCCAAGGTTGGAGAAGACAAGAGCAAGATTTTGGAGCAGTCCCTCTCCCTTATCCAGGTACCATCATATGGTACTTGGACACCTGAGCAACTATCAGCACTGGGTGGGCTGTCCAGCACCGACAGTCCTCCTTAAGGTCCCCTCAAAGGAAGGCCAGGTACCATTGCCCAGCTTTCTCCATGGTTAAGGAGATGCCTGCACCTTGCATGATTCATTTATGGAGGTGGAAGAAATGCACAATAATGTCTCCAGGGCATCACCTGAGCCCTCTGAGGAAAAAACAGCACTGGCTGGAAGCAGCATCAAAACTGATAGTCCCCAAAAATATCAGCCCCGAGGCAAGACATTCCCAGGAGCAATCAAATTCAAACGAGGCCTTTGCTAGTCTGCAGGGCTCCTGCTCAGTGGATTTGCTGGACTGCTCAAATCAGTTTCTTCAAAGCAGGGAAGAAAATCCCTGGTTTCAGATAGGTAAAAGAAAGAGAGATGTTTGTCAAAAACCATCTGAAAATCAAAACAGATGGCCACGCTCATCAAATCAGTGGTGCATCCGCGTGAAAATGTCAGCAGCCCCTTCCAGATAGAGGTCTACTGATGATGCAGTCATCACAGGGCAGACGCTCCTTGTCAGGGAAGATGCTCTCATCTCATGGAAATGATGGATTACATCTCTTTTGGGGGGACTTCTGTACAGGGGTACCCAGACCTGCCCACATACCCACACCTCAGAGCACCACTTCCAGGAAGGAGGTGGACAACCTCATCTCCTGCTTTTCCTTCAGAGGGGAGATTTCTTCCTGCAAGCATCAGTATTTTGTGCATACTGCAGCCTCAACCCACCGTGGTGGCCCCCATTTTGGGGGCCATTATGCCAGGGCATGAGAAGTTGTGTTTCTTTTTGTAGTACTCACGGAAACAGCTAGGTCCTTCTCAGAGATTCAGAAATCTTCATATGAACATCTCCCTACAGGCATGTTATCACTTTGAAAGGACTGAGCCCACCTGTACCAATGTTCCCCTCGGCGCCTCTCCCCATCACTGCAACTTCACTGCTTCCAGCTTTGATCCTAACCCTGCTTATCTTATCCACCTGACTCAAAGCAATAACTTTCACTCAGGAGATACAAGCCATGAGCATGCAGCTTCCCTGCAGGAGCATTTACAGGAAAGGAAAGAAAACAATCGTGATTAAGGACACTTACCAAGAGGGTTGCATAGTATGTGCCCAGCAGCACAACCCAGCTACTGCTGGGGCTGTGAAATGCAAAGGACCAGCAGGCAGGAAAATGGGGGAGTAAAGGTCCTGGAGACTGCAAAACTAGGGAGAAGGAGTTGCAGAAAGGGTTAAGCAAAGGGGGCTCAGGGCAGAAATGAGTCTGATTTCACTGAATCTCAGCTGCTTTTGGGCTCGGCAGACCTGAGTGCTCCAGCACCAGTGTCCGGTTCCTATCACAAACAGTGTTGGTTGCATGGGCTGGAACACGATAAGGGGCTTTGTTATTTTGGAGAAAGAGTCTAGCAGTTCCCAAAAGACCTAAGTTTCTCCCTAAGAAGGTTTGGGAATAAGAAAAGACCAAGCAACAATTAAACTGGGGTCTCTCATTGTGTCCTGTGTGGACAGCAAGGGGAACTGTGATCCCCTGCCCAGCCCCATGGCAGACCAACCCAAACTGAACCCAGAAAAGGAGAAAAAATAACGCTTTCTTCAGAGGGTGTTAGCCCAGAGCTGGCACTAGCAGGTCCCTGCCACGAGCCCCATTGCAGCTGTTGTGCTTCAAAGCCACTTCGAAGCACTGCTCCTTCCTTAACGACTGTGTTGCCTTAAACTCCTCGATGTTGCAGGGACTTTGAGCTCAGAAGCGATGTTCTGAAGCTTTTCAGAGACCACTGTTTAATGGGAAAGTGTTATTGCTTGAATCTGTGAGCTGCGAGTTTTGTAAATGCACTCTAATATGATGTTATCCAGAGTGATAATGTTCAGTAATATGATTCCCCCAGCTGCAAACCCTGCCTCTGGAGACAATAGATACTGAAGATGAACGAGATACAAGGGTAAGGTTTTCTGAAGGTCCCCACACCCCTTTATTTCCAGTATGCTTACTTGATGCTTTCCAAAACCAGCACACCCAGGTTGAGGTGGGGGAAACTTTTCTCAGCACATGCCTCTTTTTAAACACCTCCGGAAACAAGGACCTTCCAGCGATGACATGAGGCAGCCCTAGTGCAGAGGTTGGGGTTAAACCAGCACATTCATGCCAATGACCCATAGGGCTGGAGGGGATGTCTGTGCCCTCCACTCCCAGCACCCCCAGAAGAGCCATTCCCTGCTGTAAGAGCTGTTCTCCAGATGAAGGTGGGCCTTGGGGAGAGGCTGCTCCACCTCTGCCACAGGGTCTGGTGTAGCAGAATGAGATGAGATGGTCAGGGATGTCACATAGGCTCCCCGTGGCATGCAGAGTTTGTGGGGTGTGAGGCTGCAGCATCACAAAATCACAGAACACAGAGGGAACCCAAGCTGGAAGAGACCCACAAGGATCACTGAGTCCAACCCCTGGCTCCACACAGCACCACCCAAACCCAAACCCTGCATCTCAGAGCAGTGTCCCAGTGCTCCATGAGCTCTGGCAGCCTGGGGCTGTGCTCACTGCCCTGCGGAGCCTGTGCCATGCCCACAGCTCTCTGGCAAAGAACCTTTTCCTAACATCCAGCCTGACCCTCCCCTGGTGCAGCTCCATGCTGTTCCCTCAGGCCCTGTCGCTGTCACCAGAGAGCAGAGATCAGTGCTCCCTGAGAGGACTTATAGGGCCATGAGGGACTGAAGGGCTGTGGGGAGCTGCAGGGCCATGAAAGGCTGCAGGACCATGAGGGGCTGTAGGGCCATGAGGAGCTGTAGGACATGAGGGGCTGTAGAACATGAGGGGCTGTAGGGCCATGAGGGGCTGCTGTAGGGCCACAAGGGGCTGCAGGACGTGAAGAGCTGTATGTTGCCAGGTCTCCCTTCAACCTCCTCTCCTCTGGGCTGAACAAACCACAGGACCTCAGCCGCTCCTCACACACCGTGCCCTCAGACCCTCCCCCATCACTGCCGCCCTCCATCGGACGCTCTCTGAGATTCTTACGTCCTTCTTACACTGTGGTGCCCAAACCTGCACCTGGCGCTCGAGGCGAGGCCGCACAGCGCAGAGCAGAGCGGGACAATCTCTCCCTTCGGCCTGTGGCCGTCCAAGACACTCCCTGCAGGCAGCTCATGGAGGAGCACTCAGTGTGAGAACTGCAACTCAGTGACAACCGAGGCAGCGGGAGAACACATCAGCCTCCCGCTCTCCCCAAAATACAAGCCCCAGGGCCGGGTTTTGGCAGCTAAGCACCAGGGACACACTGAGCGGCCACCAGCCTGCGACTGATGGCCTGGCCCTGCCCCAGCAGCCCCCGGGAGGGATTTCTGGAGCCTCCTCATCCCACCGGCCCTGCCCAGCCATCTTTTCTTTTGCACTTGGACACGGACTCATCGCTTCTTAAATAATGCACCTCCACTGGGCCTGATCCACACACGGTCCGGTTCAACGCTCATTAGGCTTTGCTGATTATTCCCCCAGTGAACCGGAATAAGGAAGAGCGAAACACGGCTGCTACTCATTTCTCTCTTCCCTAACCATGATGCAAATGGTGACCACAGCCCAAACCCCGTGTGAGACCCCGGTACAGAGACAGATGGGGTTGGCTCCCGTTCGGCAACACGGCCCTTAAAATTCCTGCAGATGTGTTTAAGACCTTTATATAACCCTTATATAAACCAATCTCAGAGCCAGTTTTGCCCATGTTTGAGATTATCCTTCTTCCTGTTGGAGAAAGAGGTCATTCAGAGCAACCACGGACACGGGCTGGGGCTGGAAACGACCCATGTGCCTCCACGCCCACAGCACGGGATTCGTCCCAGGCTTTCTCCACCCGTGGATGCTAAAATGAAGGAAGATGATTTCCTTTGTACAGGTGCCTTCGTGAGTGTCAAAGGAATTAAGCCATTAACGTGCAGATGCGTTTGATGGATTATGAGCCACGAAAGCCCGCCGGTTACTGACTAATAACGCTGGGAGGTGGAGTGGGGGGGGGGGGGGGGGATGTTTCCTCTCGTGGCAATGTGTTTCTAACAAGACAGGTCAAAAATACGATGCGGATGATAAATTGCTCGGTACGAGTTGCCATTAACCCAGCCGCTTTCCGTATTATTAGATCACCAAGGCATCCTCAGAGCACATGGACCGAACGGTTTTGCTCTGGGTCAGCGCTGATTTACGGGGCAAGGACCTCGGGGTGAACCTGCTGCTCCCGCAGGTTTTGAGGGGGATCTGGGTTTAGTGTTGGGGTTTCAGGGCGGGGTGGGGAC
>NC_034438.1:2179626-2180809 GCF_002078875.1 Numida meleagris
GGTAGCACTCAGGTAAGGAACGTGTAATGTGACTAGAATAAAATAAGCAGCTTCCCCTTCGTTACTTATCTATCTCCACTGATTAATAACGAGGGCTCGGATTTATGCACTTTTTTTTGTTGGTCATTCGGTTTTACAACAGAATTCTGCATCGGCACGCTACAGACTGTGCATGGCGTGGGAGCATGTACACACAGACTAATGCCAAGGGTAGATATGGGATGGGAGAAAAAAAAAATATATATATATATTTATGTTAAAGCCCCCATATCTGAGCTAGGGGGGAAGATCCACTCACTCCAACCTCACAATGGGGGAAAGCGAGGAAAAAATCTAAACAGCAGGATACGACAATAAATGGGAAAACAGCAATAGAAAAAGCACACTAGGTTAATATAGGAAAACTAGTTTCTTTATTGAGAGATCGTATATTAGTATTAGTGGAATCGTGTGTAACAATGTCATCATGCACACAATACAAAAAGGCAAGGCCCACCATGCTATGGAAGGGCAACAGAACAAAAGCAGCGTACACTGAGCAGATGTATAGGCTACAGCACATTACATTTCAGCAGGGTATGTCTCTACAGAGAGATTTACATCAGAAACTAGGTAATGTAAAAAAATACAGACCATGCTTTAGTTTTAGTACAAGAAAAAGGTGGAGATACACAACCAAAGGATATTCGGTACAGAAAATTACCCACAAAATAAGAACAGGAAGTAATTCAGCACAGCAGAAAATAATGCGATCCCTGTTTAATGGAAAGCCATTGTGCCGCTCGGGGGGCGTGGGGCGAGACTCGCACCGGCGGGGCCCATTGCTTCTTTTTTTTCTCCTTTTTTTTTTAATTTTTTTTTTTTTTTAAATTCGACAATTGCGAGGAATCGAAGAATCCCTTCTCCCCGTTTTTTGTTCCCCCCCACCCCCAATTTTTTTTTTTTTTTGGACGATTTTTTTTTTTTTTTTAAATATATTTTTAGGGTCTATGGGCAGCGGTCCCCCCCGCCCCAGCTGCAGCAGAAGGCGCCCACTCGGCAGGGATTTACAGAGCGATGCCCTCAGCTACACGGATGGCACAGACACGGCTGGTACCAGCTACGCTACGCGGGGGGGGGCGGAGGAGGGGAAGGGGGTGGTGGTGAGAAAACAACAAAACAACAAAAAATATAAAAATAAAAA
>NC_034438.1:2181506-2186456 GCF_002078875.1 Numida meleagris
CAGGGGTGGGCGCACGTGGTGTGTTCATGCTTAGGGTCCGCGTGTGTCCGCGGATGTGTGTGTCTGTGCACAAGGGATCGCGTGCCGTGCACAAGCGCAGGGACACATGACGCCTTTGCTCACGCGCACGTGGCTGTGAGGGACACATGTTAACCTTTGTGCAACGATCCGTGCATATGCATGCAGGCCCAGCACGTATTTACATACCGCGTACAGGCACCTGCACGCATGCAACGGATGGCGTGCCAACATCACATACACGCATCCTAGTGTCCCAGAGCACGCACATGCATGCACACTGTGTAGGCACACACACAGTCCCATGCACGCATGGCAGCTGCTGGCGTGTGCACACACATGCATGTGTGCCCTTGTGCATCAAGCATGCACGCTTGCCCACCACACGTGCACACACCACGTACACAGCCACATGCACACATGCACACATCCACCCCCCCCCAGGCCGTGCTCGCAGCCTGGCTGTCACCCCCAGCAGCACACACTGCAGCCGGACAAAGGCCCATTGTGCGCACGCCCCAGCTCTGGCATCCCCGGCCTAAAACAGCACGGGGTGCAAACTGTTGGGGCGTGGAGACCCCTCCTTGATGGGCACAGGCGTGGGGATGTGCGGGAAGGACAAACCCCTCCAAAAAAAAAAAAAAAAAAAAAAAAAAAAATCCCAGATCGTTGCAAGGCTTTGGCTTTGTCATCAAGACCGGGTTCTGTTCAGTGACCGAGGAGAAAACCTGTTGTTGTTTTTAATTTTCTCGTTCTTCCCCCCCCCCCCCCCCACACACACACACACACACCAGGAGAACAGGGACCCCAGAGGGTGACAATGGATGCGTTTGTTACAAGGTGCAGTTGGCCATAGAGTTGCAGCTGCTGGTGCAAGCGCTTGGGTCAGAGCAGAGCATGTGCTGCTTCTCGCCCACGGGGCTGCTGTCCCTGTGCCGCCAGGGACTCCGCTAATCCCTGCTTAGGTTTATCCGTGTGCTGCATCTGGAGGGCTTCAGCCTCACAACGGAGGCGTGCGGCGGATTTGTCTGTCTGGATTAGTGCATGTGTGGGGTTTTCAGCACCGGGCATCCCTCGGTATTTAACCCTTTCCCTGCTGGCACCAGCTGGGCGAAAAGGAAGGGTGAGTGTGACCCAGGAGCGCTGTGATGCGCATACAAAAAAAATACTCTATTTTGCTAAATTTTCACCTCCACCAGGGTCTCCCCAAACCTCCCTGGTTCCTATGGCCCGGGACAGCTGCTGAACTGCAGCTGCCGGGGGGTATCAGCGCCTCAACACTGTGCACATCCCCCCAGCAATCCAATCCTCCATGTCACACAGATGCTGCTTGCTTTTTGGCATTAAAATCAACACACAGCCACCCCCGAGGCAGGTTTTGGGGCCCCCAGGGATCCCAGCACCACCCATTTGCAGTGTCCCCATGCTTTGGCTTGCCTTCATGGGAGGGTTGCTTGGTGTTGGATTTTCACCTTCTCTACAAAGGTGAAATCCTTTGAGACATCAGAGCAGGATTCATCCGCTCACTGAAAATCCTGATGCACCACTGTCATTCCCACCTGGCTTTCCTTGCGGATCTGCACCAAGATGGCCACACGACGGCCTAGCAAAGAATGCATAAAATTACACTGACACCAAATATTTGTCCTCTATGGGTACAACACGCTGGGCTTGCTCTGGCTGTAGCTGGGTGCTGCAAACAGGCGTGAACACAAACACACAGACAAGAGGATGCTGGGGTTTGCGAATGAGCCTCAACCAATAAATTCATGCCCTCGCTCGCTGTGCCAACTGCACTTCTACTGAATTTCTGTTTTACTGAACTTCTGTTTCACCAAATCTCTTCTTTTTCCCAGTGCCATGGCTGCTTGTTGTGGAAACTGCCCTGGACTCACTCTTGCTTCAAGAAACTCGGCTGCTTGCTTGTGCCAGGCACCGCTTTCTACCCAGCAGTGCCATTTTTCTGACTTGGGGCAGTTGTTGCACGATGGCCATGTGTCCCAGCTGAGATTTGGGATCAGGATACTGGGACTGCTTTGGTTTTCCTCCGTTCCGAGGGTTGCAGCGCAGGATGCATCCGCAGCTCGTGCCTATGGTGCCATCTAGTGCCCAGCGAGAATGTCGGTGGCCAAACTGCATTAAAAACCGCTGTAAAGCACTTTAACAACACTTTATTTTTTTCCTTGGTGGGAAGATTGGATCCTTGGAAAGCACGCTCCTTGCTCTGTGCAAAGCCCAGGAAAAAATTACTGCCCTAATTCTTCCTCTCAACGAAGGCAAGGAGCGTGGAAGCCAGCAGCCCTACAGCTCCAGGCAGGATGAGGTTTTAGCATTGCAACATCCACCTGCGTGCTTCCAGGACATGGGAAAGGTCCTTGGATGCTCCTGGGAAGTGTGGAGGAATCATTCATTGCTTGCAGTGGGGGAGAGGAACTAACCAGCATTTTCCACTTGCTGAGTCTTTTCCCAGACGTGCTGCCTCTTGAAGTTGTCCCTTTTTTCATTGGGATTTATTGTGTTTTGTAAGCTGCTCTGTGTGTTTTAAACAGCCGCCCTTCACCTTCCCACTGTTTTCTCTGTATGGCTGCAACTCAACCTAATGCCTTCACATCTATAGGGCACGGTGGGCTTACAACCCAAGGAGAACCCTTTGGAAGACCCAAGGAGAAACCAAGGGAGAACCCACCTACCTCCTTGTCCTGGCTGAGGAGCGAGCAGTAGACATAAAGCTGAAAAAAAAAAAAAGATGGGAAAAATAAAACCTGAGTGAGGTAGGAATGCTACGTTGACCGGTTCCACACCTCACCGCAGAAGCATTCTCCTGTCCCATACCCTGTCCCAGGTAGTTAGGTGGCAGGACCCGGGGTGGTGGCATGGGCTTTGGTCGCCTAGCAAGTTGACAGCTGTTAGCAAGACTGCAATGGCAGACTTTCTTCAACGGGCTCTTGGTAGGTGCCAGCAATGGCAATTTATGACCACAGCAGCTCATAGGAATGTGCTGGGGGGGACTCCAATGCTTTACGTGGGGACCCCACAAAAGTGCCTGGCTGGATTTGGGGCACATGCCGTAGGAAAATGCCACGTGCTCCTCAATTACTAAAGGGAATTCAAACAATTCATGGTTGTCTGAGCTGCTCCACGCCTTCTCCGAAGCCTACAGACACCAAAAAGCCACAAGGCACTTTTAGATACTAAGGACCGGTTGAAATTTCCAGCTCTTCCCTTTCTGGAGCTAACAGGCTGGGAACAGTACCCTAAGCCTCCCAGCACCAAGGGTGAGCTCCCATCGCTGTCTGTCCATCCTAATGTTGAGATAGGATAGGAAATGTGGCACTGAGAGCCCAAGAGAAGACCCAACACGTGAAGAACCTCTAGAAATGAAAACGATTTGACAAAACACCCAGAATCGGGATGTTGTTTGTTATTTGGGGGGTTTTGTCACACACGGTCCAGGGAGAGTGTGAACAGATGGACCTGGATAGGAAGTGTAGCCATGTGGAAAAGCAATAAAATTACCCCTTCGTGAGTCTGTGCTATCCCGTAACCAGGTAGGATGAGCTTTGAGTGAGAACACATAGCACACTGCAAGAGGGACAAACTTCCCACGGGAGATTTAAAAGCATCACTCAGCCCAACCACCTCTGGCTCAAAGACCAGAAGGGAGGTGGGGAAGGCTTGGGGGTCCTGGGTCATAGACCGGCCAAAGGCTATCCCTGTTTGAAGCTGTGGTCAAAGCAAATGTGACCCTCAGCTGCACAAGATGGGGTGCTTCATCAGAGCTGTGCAGAGGAAACGCAATGGGAAAGGCGCAGGTCTGCATTCCGTCTGCATTTTGTGCAGCAATGAACAAGTTAATTTTGCAGAGAGCACTCGTGTCTTTTCCATCATTTTTGCCTTATTTGCATCAAAGCTGGAAGCAAAGGCAGGATTTGTCTGCCACACGTTTGCATTTTGCAGGAGTGCTGCTCCTGACCTCGCCGAGAGGGGAGTGTTGAGGCTCCATCCCTGCATTGCTCTGGAGAGGAAACACAGGAGCTGGCACCCGCAAACTACAGCCCTAAAAAGAAGGGGAATTTTAAGCTTTACAGACTGCGGATGCTGACGTCCAAAGGCTGTGGGCATCTCTTGGGCGCTGGAGAAAAACGGTCCAGGGGTTGCACTGCCTCTCATCCTTCCACGTCTGCACCACACTCCCTCTGCAGGTGATGTCTGTGAAATGAAACGTTGAAATAGTCGAGTGGCTCACCAGTTGCTGTTCACCTGGTGAGGTCTGCGGGACGCAGAGCATCCCCCCGAAGTGCTGCCCCACGGCAGGAACAGGGCTGAATTCGGCGGCTGTAACCCAAGCCCTGAGCTCAAAGGGATGTGGCAAGGAGAGCCGTGGACTGGCTGAAAACGGGAAGGAAATAAATCTCCAACAAGAAGGTATTGTTTAAATAATACACTCTATTTTATTTTGTCTTAAAATAGTTTAACCTTTATGCTACAGACTTGTTTCAAAAAACAGAAGGTCTCATCTTGCACCAAAAATATATATATTTTTATATATATATATAACACTCTGTTTGCTTAATTATTATTTTTTTCTCCAAAGACCATTAAATACTAGATGGAAAATGAGAACTAAATAATGAGTGTCGAGAAGAATCGATTTTTTTTTTTTTTTTTTTTTTTTTTAAATCTAGAGTCGCACGTTCTAAACATTTCGGTTCTAAGCAGTTATTTCTCTTCACTACAGAAGATTCCAGGTTCACACTCGAGCAATTCAGGAACTGCTAAACCAAGAAGGACTTGAGCCAATGCACACTGCAGCTGAGGGGAAGCCCCATCAGCTCCAGTGGGTGCTGGATCAGGCCCTAAGTGCATTGGTTCTTGGCCATACAATGGCTAAACACTTCACCTTCCTGCTGAGAAGAGCAAAACCATCCAGGC
>NC_034438.1:2186504-2245946 GCF_002078875.1 Numida meleagris
AAAAAAAAAAAAAAAAAAAACGAAATGCAAACCACTTCCTAGCTATCCAGTGATTGTGTTTTTCAGGTCGCTACCCTTTTCAAATTCGGTAAGGATAAGAAGAAAATACGTAGTGTTTTAAATAAAGTAAAAAGAAAACCTGCCTCGGACTACAAATACGTGGATTGCTTAAACAAACAGTGCACAATTGGAGGAAGTTTGGTTAGGACACAGTTGTTATTATATATATATATACATGGAAGTCACATCATATACAAACTAAAAAAAAAAAAAAAAACAAACCAGATAGTTTGCATCTGAACGGCAGGACGAGCGATGGGTCCCTGCAGCTTTCTTCAAAATGGATCTTTAAAAAGCTTCAAGAAACGGCAAAAAGCAGCTGCTCTAAAGCATTGCTCCTAGGTTACCTTGCAGCGTGCGTGAGCTGGCGGCCGGGGCACAGCATGGTCACCAGTTTGTACCAGTGTCTTACCAACCATACTGGCACTGCTCCTTCTTTTTTTTTTTTATCTCTTTTTTTTTTTTTTTAAATTATGTGACATCGTCACGGATTGAGTTTTGGCGGTCTCTTTTTTTTTTTTTTTTTTTTTTGCTTTCTGTTTTTGGCTCACAGAGAAATAATGGGCGGAAGCCAAATGAATCTAAAAAACAAGAAACAAACAAACAAAAAAAGGAAACGTAACTTCCCGTGATCCAACTGCCCCCCCTGCTCAGCCCCAAAAAGGCAAAAACCTGCTGACGGGGCTGTGCAGGATTTCCATTAGAAACGTTCTGAATACAAAGGGATGTTTTAATTGCACGATAGACATTTAAAGTGAACTTCATCCTGTTTAAGTCTAATCTTTGGTTTTTTTTTTTTGCCTGGAGAAAGGCTCAAAATGACGGACTAGGGCCAAGAATTTCCACGTGTGCTGCCGACACCAGAGCCCACTGAAGCAGGCAGTTCCGCTCATCTCGGTCAAGCAAACAAAGCGTTTCCTGGATTGTACCCGAAAAGCAACTCCAAAATGAGGGTTAGAGATGTGAGCTGAAGGCAGGTGCAAATCTAGTTAAAGAAAAGACCGCAACCTTAGGCCCTGATCCAGCAATGCCCTTTGGGACAGAGTCTGAAGCACGTGAGGCATAGGTTGGAGAAGACCTCAAAGATCCCCAAGTCCAACCCCAACCCACCCCCACCATGCCCACTGACCAAGTCCCCAGCTGCCAGATGTACACGTTTCTTGAGCACCTCTGGGGACGGGGACTCTGTCACTTCCCCAGTGGCCCCACAAATTTCAGCAAACTGTCAGAGATTAGCGCGTCTATGCATCTGTTAAAGTGCTGTGCCAGACTGGGGCTTCACACCTGTTTTGAGATGGTCAATGAAGCAAATAAGCAACAGCAGAAATAAAGACTAGGAGCAAGTGTGTCTCCTTTCTCTCCTTCCCCTACTTCAGGCAAGGCTCAGGAATAGGGGAAAAGTTTGTATACATTTGAAAAGCAGATGGACGTTGGTTCTTTTCATTACGTGTCATGTTCTTGTGCTTCTGCAATAACCAGCTGCTAGACAGTTTCTACTGCTGCTGCTTTAAACCGTAACAACCTGTGGGAAATGATCAGTGAAACACAGTAGTCAAGTAGACAGAAGAGTCAGCACTGAAAAGAGTGTAAACTATAAATTATATTGAAAATAAAAGTCCTTTAATTAGAAGCTGTTCAGTGCATACGTTATGGGCCTTTTGTATTAAAGATAGTCCCTCCTGCTGGAAACACAACCGAATCACCTCGGGTATAAATACTCCTGGCCCAGTTTTCCAGAGTGCTGAATACCTCCAGTTCCACTGAAATCAGTGAGGGCACAGCATTTCTCAAAACCACTGATGCTCACACAGCAAAACACTAACTTCTACTTACAAACTCAATATACTGATAAATTAAAAATGTTCTGAAGTTGGAGGTGGGGATGAGTGGGAGGACGCAACTTTGTACACAACTGTTTCTTCAAATCAACACTCAAATTAGTAAATGTGGACGTGTTTTAAATTTGGAGCTATCTGCTTTTAATTCTGGGAAGAATCCTCCTTCGAGAAGGCAAAAACAAGAAAAAGAAAATGAAAACGATATTAAAATTATACCGCATTCTTATGGAAATAAAAAACTTCATGAGCTTGAGTCTCATAATGCCAGGAACAGGGCTTTTGAAGCTGAAGCTATGACTTCTGTGCCACAAAAGGAGAAGGGATGGGGACAGAAACACAGTGACACGGCATTACAGTAGATATTTGCGTCGGGTATCCTCATCCAAAGTCAGGTCTACCACTTCTGGGGGCGAAGACCAATTCTGCTGGGGAGTCACAGCTGTCCATGATTGTGTTTGCTGAGCGTTCATGTACTGTGAGCCTGAGCCATGCTTCCAGGAAGACACGCTCTGGATCACTCCTCCCCTTGGATGAACATACCTGTGGCAAGGCAAAAAGCAAAAAGCATTACAGCTACCACCGAATTCAGGCACAGGATTCTTAGCTGCAGTGTTTCTTCCCTTCTGCAGCTTATCAGCACCTCCCTCCCCAAAATTTCCTTGGTGTTTTCCCGTCTGTAGAGTCCGCAACATCTTAAACAGCCACTGATCTGCAAGCTCACCAAGCTGAGACCAGACTTAAACTCATCCTTGGGGAAAAGAGGGGAGAGGGGCTGAATTCTGCCCGCGGGTGTGAATATACGCATGGATCTCAAGGATCCTGGGGAGTGCTGTCCCACCATCTGTATTACCATGCATTATTCAGAAGCAGACAGCTGGCAATTTTTACTCACTGGAGTCTTAAAAAGAGACGGATTTAAAGCGAGGCTTGAAATCAACACCGTGCTGCACCAAGGACATAACAACACCTTCATGACAACAGCAAAGCAGTGACACTTGATTTTTCTTGGGTCGTCTCAGTGGAGATTCACAGAAATGCTGGGAGATGCTCCCTGCTAACGGTGCAGCCCCACTTCAGCAAAACATTTAAGCTTTCGGAGATGACAGTCGACTCAATGTATTTAAAGCACACACGAGTGCCCTGCTGAAGCAAGAAGGTCCCTCCATTCATGTCTGGACATCTTAAACCAGTGCTAGTAAAACTCCATCCCTGCTGCTCCAGAAATCGTCTTGCTCTTGCAAGCGCTGGTGGTGGCTGCGTACCCAAGCAGGAGATTTGGGGCTGCTGGCAAACTCTCTCTGACCTTCACATTGTATTTAATTCAGACCAACCCCGGTTCAGTTTTCTCCAGCACTCCTGAGGTTATGCTCACCTTTTCCTTTCTTCACCTCTGGTTAGAGAAAGTGAAACGGAATGGGGAAGCTCGTTCTCAGAGCTCTGCTTTATCCAAATCTAAATGTCTCGTTTCCTTCTCAGAGATGCTATTTAGTTTTGGATGCTCAGAATGACTTTTTTTTTTTTTTTAATTACGTCTTCAATCTAAAAAATACATACTTAAAAAAAGTATCTACTGAGAATTAGCGGAAAGAGATTGGAACTCGAACAAATAGAGGGGATTTTTAAACAAAAAAAACCCCTTTCTTTTAAGAAGAAATATTTTAAAGCATTAAGTGACAAGTCAAGATTGTAGCCAAAGCAAGCTAAATAGCTAAACACAGTGTTCCACCTCATCTCAGGGACTGTGGTCCATCCTTCCAACACAGGACAGTCCTTAACGCTTAGGCAAAGCTAACACTGACTTTTCTGCCTGAAGACGACGAAAAGCAGGCTACGAATTATCTCATAGAAATGATAGATGGCAAAGGAAAGAAAAAAATGTGCTTATCCTCACGCAAATCAAACAAGCAGCCAAGGACAAAACGTTCAATCAAACGTTAGCTTAGGGAACATGCTTTCCACCTGTGGCCGAGGGGAAGGTAGAAAGTAAAGGCAAGAAAAATAAAGAAAAAAATAGAAAAAAAAAACCAAAACCAAAACAAAACAGAGGAAGAGTGTTTTATATGCATGCATTACTTAAAAACTATCCAACTGGGCAAAAATGAAACACACTGAGGAACGTGACGTGGTGCCCTACGTGAATGCCAAGGAATACTCTCAACGATGAGAAACAGCACCCAATTACCAGCTGCCTGCAGAAACACAGGTGGCAGACAAAGCCTCGAGTGTCACGACTCACAGGAGCCTGGTGGCAACACGGAGGATGGAGCACGGTAAAAACACTGTGAGCAAAAGGACGGGGTCCCGACACCGTGCTAACTAAGCATGCAAAAAATACTGATCAAAAACCTAAACCTTTTCCAAACGACAACCCTGTCAGAAGCCCATCAATACTTCATAACTGCAAGCCTAGACCTGCAAGAGAAATAAAACTCTAAATAGGATTCAAGCAACCAAAATGTGCAAATATTCAACGGAAACTCTATGAAATACGCTTTGAGAGATGACAGAGAGTGGTCACATGAATAAAAGGAAATCACAAGAAGAGTGTGATACACATCTTTCTTGGCTGGAATTATCTTGGTCCCTGTCTGCTAAAACTGATTTTAAGCAGCAGCTCTGCACGTACTTCAATTTCCCGTTCTTGTACGTGACAAAGGTGAGTGAGGGAAGCAGCATGGGAAATGTTTGACGTGGGGACCTCAAGCAGAAGCCTGAGCCATGAGAAGACTTCCACTGTTCTACAGGCTAAGACTGAATCTCTTTTCCTTCAGCACCTTAATATTTCTTTTCTTTGTTTTTTTTTCCCCCCTATATCCAGCAGAACTGGACTGCATCTACACTATCTGTGCAACTTCCTACCCAGGAAATTGGGTCCTGCACACCTTGCTTCTTCCTTTCCTCAAGAAGAGGTGAAGGAAGCATGGAGAAAAGCTCTGTTCCTTCTCCCATGCACCCCTCTTCTGCTGGTTTTGTTCACATTACCAAGCCAAGCAAAGACCATATTCCAAAGATTAAGGGAGACGTTGAAAAATGCTTGCTGAGGTCACAGCCAAAGCACAGCTGGAATGCTAACTACCAGCTTTGAGAGAAGCCTCTGGCTTTCTTACTCTGATCTAGTTAGAGGCTTTGACCTAACTTGTGTCTTCCAATTATTAGTAAGGATCTCATTTTTAGGCTATCTTATCACGTCAGCCACTGAAAAGTTGATAGCAGCTTTACTTCTACAACGAGTGTTTACTGAGACAAATTTAAAACTGTTTAAATGCTTAAAGTGCATATTTTAAAATGAAACAAGAACCCACGTCATTGTATTGGTTTATGTATTGGTCCATTCATACCACACACACGCTTAAAACTGAACTCCTAATAAAGTTTCCTGATGTATATAAACCTGGAATCTCAACGTTTGGTATTTTAATATTTCATACGTCTAGTCTGTTAGTGTTGGATATCAAATCGTAAGCTTAATCTAAAAACATATGACATTGATAACTGTTCTATAGAAAAACACATTCTGATGTCCCCATGACAAGCAGAACAGAAAAAAACAAGCGTAACGTTCGCTCCCTTTGGGGCATCAGTCAGAGACAGATAACTAGAGAAGAGGAAGCTAGCGGCTCTTTCTTTATTAATTCTGGCGACATAGATATTCTGATAAAACTAATGAAATACTGAAACTGAAAGAAGCAAAAGGAACTCATACCTGGCATGTTCCTGAACTCCAACGATCTCTACTTCGCTGTCAGAAGAGGTGATATTAATTTCTTCATTGATCTGGGCATTACCAGGGGAGGGTTTGTCACTTGCAAGGAAGCCTGGATCCAAATGACCTGCACATGGGACAAATGCAAACACAGAGGAGATGACAATCAATAAATCAAGCCCAGTGATACTACCCAGCAAACTACGCCTGCAGGATGGATGGAAACATCTCACACGCCAGGAAAACAGAAATAAGGAGTCTCAACATTTTCCTTCCAACCAAGGGAAGACAGTCAGTGGGGAAGAAAAAGAAAACAAAACCGCTGATTTCTGGCCATGCCACTCCGCATCCGTTCCATTATTATGATGACAAACACTTGAAAAAAGTATTTTATTTTTTTTTTTACAAAAGCTCTACAACGCAACAGTGTGGTTTTTCGTGACAGCTCCTCAACAGCTATCCAGTCCATCAGCCTGCGTTTAGAAGGGACTTGTTTGACAAGAAGTGCGGCAGGTTTTGTGCCTTACTGGCCCTTCACCACAGTTAGTGAAACTCTGTTGTGAAAGGTTCGACCATAGCTGCTAATTCAAGACTTAAAAAAGGAGATGCTTTTATTGCCCCTCTGTAGCACTAACCCGGGAGAGGCTGGGCAGCTTTGAAAGAGCTTTGAACTGCCGACTGGTTGGGAACAACTCGCACAGCTGGATTATGTGGGGGAAGAACCATTTGAAGAGGAAGAAATTTTGAATATAGCTGATTATAGAACGTATATGTACGTAGATGTATAGGTGAGCACACCTCCGCAAAGGTGAGAGGAGGAGGAGGTTGCAGCTCTCTACAGAAATTCAGAACATGCCAACGTGCAGAACTGATTAAACCCAAAGGTGGATCAAGAGGACACAAAAAGATTAAAATTAATCTTAGAACGCGTGCCAGGAAAACTTTCTAATGCTGCTTGAAATACTCAGAAAAGATGGATGAAAAACAGAGGGACAGAGCGAGCACTATATTCCCTGCTTTAGGAAAATAAAAGCCCTCGGTGCGCAGGGTTGGGAAAGTGGCACTGGTATTGGTCTGCCTTAGTATGTGAACTGCTGGGACCAAGGCATGCCACTCTGCAACCTCTGCCCAGGGCAGAAGGCAAAGCAGCCCCAGAATGAGTCCCCAGAGACATTAACGAGAACCCCCAAAGACCGGGTTATTACCACAGCGTTAAGTTCAGACAATGAGGTAATTAGCAGTAGAGAAACCATGATTAGCAGACGAAATATTACAACATGTAGCTGAGGGTAAATCAGGATTTGAGCACGCAGGCAGATTTACGGCCTCTGGCCACACAAATTTCACGCCTAATAACATGCCTGCACTTTTATTATCTGTGCAAGAGCACTAAGATGACGCACACAGGAGACGTTTTGTTTGCCCTACAACACCAGCTTGCAAAACAACCCAAAACATTTGCCCGTGCACAGAGATGTGATAGTGTGCCCTGGCAAGATTTTTTCTGTAGATTAAGCTTACGTTGTTATTTTCCCATGGGAACCCATCACTTGATATCTGCCAAGCTAGATATTGGCTGGAGATTAATTTGGGAAGCAGGTGTCAGATGTGAAAATTCTGTTTTCCAAATGCGCAGTCCTAGGCATGGTATAAGGAAAGGCCGCTCCTGACAAACCTACAGTCAGCAGTGTACTGAAGTGCAAGGCTCTGGGGCAAAGTGTATGCAGGAAGAAAAAGGATTCGTCCCTTCAGATGCTTTCCCAGCACCGGGAATGAACTGGCCTGGACATGTTCCCATTGGCTCAAGGATAAAGAGTTTTCTTGAAGGGATCCAGGTTTCTTTCAGCCAGCAACCTCGTCCTTGCAGAAGTCTGTGCCCTTGGTTATAGGAGGAAGGATGACAAATTTCTACCTGCATCACAGCATCGTACTCACAAGAGGGAAGTGGAATGCTGCTTGGTAAGAGACGTTCGCATTTTATTTCCTTACATTCCTTTCTTCCTACTGAAGTACCAAGCCATTGGTGCTACGTATCAAGCTTCAAAAAGGCTGATGTGAAGCCCGCTTACCAGCACCTTTTCATCCTTTGTCTTTATTTGAAGCTGGAATGTCCGATTTTCTAGCATATGTTAAAAAGGCAGATGGCACATGGGAGAAAGGCATGCTTGTATTTACGGAGTGAAAAAGACGAGAGACCAAAAAAAGACATATAAAGACAATTACAATAATTAAAATGAGATGATGATTGGTTTGCTAGCTGGTGTCTAGCTGGGTCATCGTAATCAACTATTCAGTAATAAGTTTAGCTCGCTTTCATTAGAGAGCAGGAAAACTCACTCCCACTCCCACCATCACCAAGAAAACCAATCAGGCTTCCAAAGAGTAATTAGAGGGGAAAAAAAAAAAAAGGAGCAAAAAATTATTAAGAAAATCAGTGTCAGAAACTTTGTCAATTTTCATCAGTTGTTCGCTGGAGTGAATGTCAGACATTTCACTGATACTGTTTCATTGCATAATGGATATAAGGTGCTTTTAAAGCTGTAAAAATATTGAAGGGAAGGGAGGTGAACACACTGAGTGAGAAGTAGGAATGAACATCAGGGGAAGGGAGCTGAAACCAACCTGCATCAGCACCCAGCTCATCTAGCAGCCCTCTGGTTCTCCAGGTAGATCCCGGGTCTTGACTTCCTAAGGAATTATTGTGCTCTTGCACCACTGCAGCCGCCAAGAGATTGTCCACATTTACCACTTCTGGGTCTGAGTTTGTGTCTGATATATCATAATGAGCTACAACTGGAGGTCCATCTGCAAAAGGAGAGAAGAGCAGCCGCTGTCAGACATCAGTGTACTGTAAAAGACACCTTTAGAAGTACAAATAAGTTAAGAATTAAAGCAATCTCCTAACGAAGCTCTTAAAGGACTGTAAATTCTATCAAGTACTGAAGTTCAGTTAACGAACAGTCTGATTACAGAGACATCTTAACCTTTGCATACACAGAAAATGCAAACATGAGAAAAAGACAGTTATGAAAGTATCGGTTATTTCTGTATTATCTTTTACATTAGCACATAAATATCTCCGTATCTGACAGCGTTACGTTTACAACCCTAAAAGGATAGAACCTTCAGTTTAAAATGAGAAATGATGTATTACAGGACATTAGATTTGTCAAACCACCTAATTAAAGAATTTCACAAATCTCAAGCAACAGCTTACATTACTTTGGGGCTGATCGAATACAACTAACTTCCTGATGGAAGCGATCCAATTACAATAATTCAACGCTAGGCAAGCTTCCTTACAGAACATCTATCTGTCAGGGATAGGGCAGTTTTTCAAAACTGCAATGTTTTTGGCTTTGCTTTGCAAAATCAAGGCTAACAAGAAACAGAGCTATAGTGTGCAGTGATAAGTAAGGTTTCCTGTAACTACCATATGCACTTTTGGCTGCCAAAGAGAAGGGGAGGAAGAAGAGAGGGAACTGCT
Source organism: Numida meleagris (assembly GCF_002078875.1). Lineage (NCBI taxonomy): Eukaryota > Metazoa > Chordata > Aves > Galliformes > Numididae > Numida > Numida meleagris. Next base: position 2,195,593 of record NC_034438.1, read on the forward strand.
TGCGTGATTAGTGGAAGCCATAAAGGTGATTTTTATAAAAGTAATCTATCGTATAACTGCCTCAATAGATGTTAATGGTAGTTATAAATAACGTGTTTTCTTCTTGAATTCCTCAGGATATCTGAACTATAGTAACAATTAAGCATTAATTAAAATGAACTCATCTTTTATATGGTATCTTATCTCCGTAATTTTATTGCGGTGGTATAAATGGCAATCAAGTAAATCTGAGCTCTTGGACAAATCTCAGGCTCTTTCACAGGCAGACAGGAACAGATACGCAGGTATTTGCACACAGCATACTGGGGATGCAGAGTTAGTCTGGTTGGCCTGGATATATCTATACAGGTTCCTTGTGTTGTCAGTGTCCGGGAGCTGCAAATAGCCTTGGACTTGAGTGAGGAGAACACCCCTATGGAGGTGCTCAAGGGCAGGTTGGATGTCATCCTGGGCAGCCTGATCTACTGGCTGGCAACCAGCCCACGGCAGGAGATTGGAGCTCCATCACCTTTAAGGTTCCCTCCAACCCAAGCCATTGTAGGATTCTGAAATCTGCTTCTGAGGAGTAACAAAAAGGCATTTTTGGTCTGTTTTATCATGATGGTGTGTGTTCTTTTTGAGGCGTGAAAATCCCCCCCATCGTTGGAGAGCGCACTAGAAACAGAAGAGGCTCAGAAAAAAAGTCAAATTCAAGATATAATGTCAAGCAAAGAGAGACTGGACAAATATCCTAATGTCGAAAGGATGCACATCTTAATTCAAACACTTTACTAGAGTTTATCAATTCAGAACGGGTGAAAGTGGCTGGAGTTCTCGTTCCTCAAATGGCAGAATGAAAACTTTGTGTGGGCCGAGCCTTCAGCCGCAGAAACGAGCACGAAATGCAAAAATGTCCTGGGCCAAAGCACTGCACATTGCACAGCTCCACGGGAGTGCTGGCAGCTGAATGCCTGGGGGACCTCTTCATTACATGACACGCACACAGCATCACTCCAGCGGGACACGAATAACGTGCTGAGGAAGACAGGACCTTCAGAGTTGCAAAATGACGACAGAAAATTTTTAAAAAATCACAAGGAATAAAAAGAAAAAAAAAAAAAAAATAAGGTTCCGGAAAGATTGGTCTTGTTTAGAAGGAGCATATGTCTGTTGTGGAGGACGAGAAAAAAATGCAACGATCTGAAAGTTTCAAACCTAGCTCTCTGAAGAGCTGTTTCTAGTAAGGCTTTCCCTAGTAACTTCCTCCCTGAAACATAATTCAACACAATATTCTAAGAAAAGCCAATTTTGTCATTAGCAACACAATTCATTAAAGAGCGACCATATTGCTTAAGTTGTACTTAAGATCAGTGTGAAGAAATTCACCAAAAAAAAAAGAAAAAAAAAGAAAAAAAAAAAATCAGACCAGACCTGCCTCCAAAACAACAACTTTGTAAAACAATTTTATATTACACACTTAAAACAGACCCGAAAAAAAAAAAATAATAATAAATAAATGAGTAGTTAAATGCCAATGTATTAAAGACCAATCTGTTCGCAACATGAAACACTGATGATTATGACTGGAAAAGAAATCCTGATAATTAACCGAAAGGCAATCTTTTGCTTTGGAAAAGGCAATTACAAAATAATGGCTTTCCAAGCTCAGAATTAAGCTGGCTGACGTACAGCAATTTATCTGTGCACGCCGATGGCTGAATTACATTACATGCAGAAGTCACCACTGGACTGAATCACGAGCGGAACGTTTTCTTCCAGTCTTATCATCAGAGTTCAGCGTGAACATGTATAAAATGATCTACAAAAATAAACGGTCGAGTGCAGAAGATACGAGGGTCAAGTACAATATTGACTATTTGACCATTTTTAAAACAGGTTATCTAAAATCTCAAGACCTGCGTGCTGCTCCTTTGAGCCTTTGTTTCTCTCGCTTCTTGCTAACATCTCCAAAAACAGAAGCGAGATTTGATTTAGATAGACAAGTCTGCACAAGTAAAATTATATTTGGACAAAAGGCACCAATAGTCTCAAGTCAAAATTGTACCACTCCTACATGTATAATCATGCAAAAATGTATAATAAATGTATATACATGCAGAGTGATATTCTCATCACCTACCCATAGAAATAACTTGTGCGAAAGTCTTCATCAGTAGGAAATACAAGCATAAACTTGTTATCTGTAGCTCCACTCTTGTATCTTCCACACTTCCAAAGAGCACACCTTATAACTTAGCTTAAATTTAGTATACATCAAACAGACAAAAATATTTTCAATGTAATTTACACACTGCAATTATATTTGTCAGCGTCAAGAGCCACCAATTTAAAGTTCTGCAGACCAGCAAGCTGCCCATTTACAAAGCAACCAAGCAGAGGGCTGTTTGTGCTTCTCTCAGCCTTGCCTTTCAAAAGCAGATTTGGAGAGGAAAGGACCCAGGGTTACCCATACCTACCACCAGCAAACGGCCATGGTAACCAGCAGCGGCGCTGCAGCAAACCCTAGGAATTTCTACACCCATGGGAAGAAATAAGCAATCATTGCTTTGGTGCGTCATAGAGACAACGAGATGCAAACTGCAGCGAAGGCATATCAGAAAATCCTCTAAAATACCTCCAATCCCAACAGCCTGTTTCCTATTGCATGCCCACTGCATGCCACAGGGATGAGACGGGAGGGGTTAAGTTAGGAAATGCTTTGCTGGCCAACGACACCGTGGTCTGATGATGTGATGCAAAGTGACGGCGTGGCACCAAGGAATAAGGGCGACTGGCTTCAGCTAGGAAACAAGAACTGAAAAAAATGCTTTCAGGTTGAAAGGGTAAGAAGATCCACTAAAAGCACAGTCGCGCTTTTCATCGATTTATCTTTACAGTAGGGCTGCTCTTCATCATAACCCGCCGTTAAAGACAGAAAAAACAAAGGCAGGAAAGTTAAAACCATCACAAGGTAACATAGCAGGAGGAGGAGGTTTTGCTCCTCAGAAATTTAAATTAAATCTTTAGCAAAAATTGCATCTTCTGAGAACCCAAGGTAGATGGAAAACGTGTATTTCGCTGGTGAAAGGCTGTAATTCATTACTAAAGCATGAAATGCTTGAAAAAGACAAGGGCTGAAAGTTAATAAGTACCAGCAGCAAAATACAGCTGTTGACATTTACTGTGAACAGGAGGAGGGAAAGACCGCAAGGATTTATTATTTTTTCTTGGAGGTCATTGCAGGGACAATGCTTTCAAGTGTCCAGCTCTCCCTTAATTTACAGAGCTCATCAAAACTCTGCTGGGGACAGCCAAATTAAAAGCCACCTGCACAAAAAGCCAGCTCTCCAAATAGCAAGTTTTATTTTAAGCGTGCAATATAGCAAACTCGGTCACCTCCTACTTGTAGCTGGCCACTTCCATGCCTTTCAAAGAGCCAGTTCTCCATCCATCCCTTATCATTATAGCAGCAGCACGAGCAAAAAGGGAGAACTGACCATAACATTTCAGCTGCGGGTTAAAAGCAGTGATCCCATACGAAGCACTGTCACCTTTGTGGGGGAACTGAGGCAGGCAGAGATGCGCAGCTTGCTCTGGGTGAACAAGGAGGGGAGCTCGGTGCTGCCGAAAACAACGCTCCCCTCCCATCGCCGAGCTATTTTTAACTGGAAAATGATGGAGATTAAAAATAGGGTTGGGGAATGCTTTCTTGCGACACGCAAAAGCTAAAAAGGCAGCATGGAGGCACCAGGTATGCAAGCCCGAAGCCTTATGCAAGGCTGCTTCTGTGGCCTCTGTTTCACACCCAACTCAGCGCTCCAAATTAAGCTCAGCTGGCTTTTTTATTTAAAAAACAAGAGAATACTGAGACGTTTTAAAGGACTAAAAGATCCCCCAGATGCCCTCATTTACACCTCACATGGATTTAAGAGAATTACATTTACTTGGAGATTATGCAAAACAAAGAAGGGACTTTAATAACCGTATACAAATCAAAAGCTCCAATTATCACTGCAGTAAGCAAGGCAATGAGATTTTGCACGCCAGCAGCTAGGATCCAGAGGATTTCACCATAAGCGACTTGCTGAAATGGTTTTACAGCAGACACATCTGTAAGCCTCCCCTGAACGTAACAGCTTCATCTCTAAGGCTGGGGGTTAAGGAACCGCTTCTTTTGTTCCAGGTAGATATTGCAAACCTGGTATTATTTAAGGTGACCCAGCACTACAGCTAAGGCACATGCAGTTCAATGGCTTCTTTTACATTGTTCAGCAACATGAAACGCTTTGTTACTATTTAGGTTTATTTATTTATTCCAGGTTACAGTAGTTACATTTCAAAATGTACAAGGTTAGGCAAAGAATACATGGTCACTGCAATTTAAAAAAAAAAAACAAAAAAAAAACAGAACAACAGTAGTGTAACAACATTCTCCCCAAAACCATAAAGTGAACAACAGCAACAGAAAAAGGATCAACGAATCCATTTCCTTCACAGTTTCCTTCATTTCACACGGTAAACTATAAAACAATAAAATTAAAACATGATCGAATGGGTGTCTGTTCTCAGATCGCTTACAGCGTTATCACACCAGAAGGGATCTCAAATGCAAGTCTCGCTGATCAACACTGATATTCTTTCAGGCTTTTTGATGAGCAGATGGAAAATAGCTTGGGTTCGTTTCACCAAACGGCACAGAGGGACGCAAAGTCATTCCCACTGTGCGTTCAGCAAAGGCACATGGAGACGGCTGTCCGCTGAGAGTATCAGCAAACATGTTTTCCATGTGCCTTCGTTGTGCTGATCCCACACCAGCAGACTAATAAAATCTGCCAGGAAGACCCGTTTCTAGCTTTGTGTTTTTGCAAAGTACTGTCCACCCTCATCAATCAGCCTGAGGATTTCGCTTCTGCAGTACCAGTTGTTCGAGTGCTCCCGAGGTGCAGCGGTCACGGTGCAGACCTTCAGCATTACAAGAGCATCCGCTCAGGGACCCAATTCCACCCCCCATTGGGCAGGGCATCCCTTAGAGCAGTCTGCATCCAAAAAACTGCACAGCAAGTTCAGTTTTTCATGAGGCGAAATGCTAGCCCCACTGAAATGGGTCGACGTTTTCTACTGGTTTGAATGGGGCGAGGATTTAATTTCCAGTGCCTTTGAAGGCATTTATGGTACGTGATACAAGAAGAAACGAAATGTATCAACAAGAAACGCCCGTCATAATATAAATATGTTTCAGTTTGTTGAATAACCGCCAGACATAAGCCCAGCTCACTGGAGTCAAGACTGGTCCTCCACTCCTGAGAGCAGCAGCTCTGACAAAGCAACCCAACAACCCTGCGACAACACTCAAAGACACCGTGAACTTAAACTAATTGGGATGTGTACCTCTGCCTGGATTACTTTGCCCTAATTCCAAAGAACAGTCCGTCTGAAGGTCTGAGATGTTGGGGTGCGGGTTTTTTTTTTTCTTTTTTCCCCCCCCCCACTTTTTGCAAGGGAAATAATGAATTTGTTTTATGCCGTGAGATGCTTTAAAAAAATATGTATTTATTTCCTAAATAAGCCCTGTACATTCAGCTGTTTTGTTAGAAGCAGGTGAAATAAAAGCCCCAAACCCTCACTATGTGACAGTCTGGGGGATTTCCTACAGCTCTGAAGGGAGAGAAGTGCAGGAATGCTGGGGATGAGCCAGGCTGCTCAGCCCCCCAAACCTTCTACCCCACAAGCAGATCCCTACATGCTTTATTTACTGACAGCCTGACATTTAGCAACATTTAAGTCAGGCCTTTCCGTAAGGGCTTGTTTCATTTGCACTGGTGTAAAAAAGAAAAAAAAAAACCACAACACTCACGAAGTGGCTGCGTTTCACCTGCCACTAAATCCTGACGCTGCACCCACACGGGTCTGCAATTACTCCCACGCTGAAACGTTTGCCACATTGGAAACATATTTTGATATTAAAAACTGTAATCCAGGAGCTTGAATAGGCCACAGGAGCTCTACCCTACACCAGCTGATCTAGCCTGATGCATTTGCTCTTTCAAAGCCACGAAATTGCAAATAATTATTAAAGAAACAAAAAACGTTTCTTTACTCCATTCTGAAGCACAAGACATAGGAAAACTACATATAAAAAAATCCAAATCTGATTCTCCACCTCTGCGCAAAACTCCTACCGATTTCCATTTGCTCAATTCAGTGGTTTGGAAGCAATTTGTCGAGTTGTGAACACAAACATACATTCAAGACCTCTCTCCAAGTGGGAGAGTGACAGCTTGCTCCCGATCCTTTTAAACAAACAGAGGTGAACGACTTCCATGGAACACTGAACGGATGAGATTAGAACTGATGTTAAAATTTCAGCTAGAGAAGTTCTGACTCCCTGAAAGTTTCTAGTCAAAGCCCTTTGAAAATAAGCCTAGAATCGAAACGGTGACGAACCAACCGCAGTCGTATACAACAGCGAAAATACTTCCAGTTTTCCAGGAGGCAAAAAAAGAAAAAAAAAAAGAAAAAAAGGAAAATCCAAAGTTACCTATCAGGAAATCCTGATGCCTGCTGGCTCAAAGAGATGCCAAACCCGAAACACAGCCTCGCCTCCAAAGCCGTGGGGTGCTCCTGCTCCGCTGCACGGCCTACCAGGCCTGCCAGGCCACAGGGCGCCCGAGCACGGAACGAGGACCTCACCTCAGCAACAATGGAGCAAGTATTCACACGTGTACCCTAACTCGTGCAATGAAGGGAGCGAGGACAGACGAAGGCTGTGATGTATGTGGCTTTTATCTTGAAAGAAAGAAAAAAAAAAACGAGCCTAACGAGATGCTGAAGGTTGGCAGAGATTTCACTGCCGACATCCCCAAAGTTATTCTCCGTTTTTGAGATCTGTACATAAAAGTCAGTTTAAGTCTGAGCGAAAAGTAAGTTCAGCTGATCCCCTTACAAAATTTGTTTGGAAATGCTTAATTGCTCCGTATATACTATTTTATTTAAAAAAAATAGTTCATGGCATGCTTACAGAGATATTGAGTCAAAGTGATGCCTGTGCATTGAAAGAAAGCAGTCACTGCAAAAAGCTGCTTCTGCATGCATGGGAAGCCTTGTAAAGTTGTCATGCTTTAAAATACGCTGCTCTTATCATCATCGTAAAGGTATGCACAGCAAATCTATGAACAACAGAAGCACTTCTTTTTTTCATGTCAGCAAACTATCTTCCCTGAAAGGATCTTGATTTTAAACAGGTAAGGACAAGTGTATTAAATGGCAAATAAACACAAACGAACCCATATAACGTTTACCTACAGGTCAGTTAAAAACGCAGACAATTTCCGATGAGGGAGATTTCTCCTAAGTTTATATCAAAATCTTTGTATAAAATTATGCACAAAGGTCATCTGCAAATAATTTATTCCAGTCCTTAAAAATCATCTCCTGCATAGTCCATCAAGCAGGTCCTGTGAAAGTAACACGGCTCTCTAAGCTCTCTTTTTTAATGAAGGCATCGTTAGGAAAATAATAATGTTGAAGCACCCGTGACGGTGTTATGCTGAGAATAAACAGCATTTATTGAGTTTCCTTTACGGGATTGATCCAAAACCTACAAACTGATGGAAAAACGCTCACCGACTTCAGGAAGGAAGAAATTAAGAGCTGTGGAACATACGGTGCTGAATTCCAACAGAAAGAAAAGGAATGGCACTAACATAATTAAAAAAAAAAATAACCAGAAGTGACTGATGTATAAGAACCAAAGTAACAGAGCCAAAAGAGACCGATGGCGTTCTCTTTGCTACAACTATGCCTTCGCAAAGACTCTCCACTTCCTTTATTGCAATTTCTATGTTATTTGCATTAGAATCGTTTAACAAGTTCTAACTGATGAGGAATGTACATTTTTGGTAGCTATGGAGAAGTTACTTCATGTGAAGAAAGGCCTTACTGGAGAGGTGAACAAGCCCCGTGTGTAGCGATAGCAGTAAGAATTAAATAGAGGTTTCCACTATATATTTTAAATTAATTCTACTTTAAACATCACAGTTTCAAGCCTGCCTACTCAGGAGAACTACCAGTATAAAAAAATCCACACGCTAGCAAGTTACTGTATTATTTAAATGAAACTTCTGTCCTGGCATTCCCAGTCACGAGTCAATAATGATCTCAGTGGCGTTCCAGCGCGGTGCAGAAGAAGCTCTTGCTCTGACCCAGAGCAGCAATGCACACCTCCAGACCACCGCCGTGTTTACTGATCTGTCTGTCACGCCTTTGCTTAAATTCCTGTGCCAAGAACCAAACCCGTCCACCAGCGGCCGCTTATCTCGGGACTGACACCGCTATTTTTATTCCAGCGTGAAGGATACAGATTGATTGTATATACATAAGGAAGCAGCAGTGCTTTGTGTGCACGGGTCATGCATGCACACACACACACATACTTCGGGTGTGATTCATCTCGCCTAACTTGAGCCCAAAGTTTCCTTATCTAAGCTGTCTGGGAGTTGAGATAACTCATGGAAGAGGAAGACACCGCCAGGGGAGACCCTCTGTAGGTGCTCCTCTCTTTCCAGAGATCTGCAGAACAGCAAACCAGAGTTAGAGGAGATGGTTTCCACCCAAACTGACCACATACATATGTGTACATGTGCATATTTTTGCACACGGTGTAAAGACAGCTGCTTCCATAAATACGCCATACGCAACACAGCAGTGACATTAATAAAAACTCCGGACAGAAATGATCTACTAAACAGGAGACAGAAAGTCAGTTGTGCACATTGGTTATACATAGCTAAATCTTTAGGGTAAGCTTACTTATTACTTCTGCCTGAAAAGGAAGAAGAAAAAGTAACGAGCGCTGTATCCAAGCTGCAGAACTTGGGAGTGAACACAGAGTTAAGGAGATGTTACGGGTCTGCATCTAGTCTGGTTCCCTAGGGTACATCTTTAAACATAAAACTTATTTCCTTATATAAACATTTTGACATGCAAGAAGAGCATTCGGAGGAACAGTCTAAATGCTCCCATTGTAACAAACGTAGCTCTATGGCTTCTGGAGTATTTAAACAAGGATTCTAACTTAATATCTTCCCAAGTCAGGTGATGAAAGCCCACAGCGTTTCCCCACCCACCCCCTCCCTTTACAGGTGTTTTACGTCTGTGCTGGCACATGCACATAGGTATGCTGTGTTTTGTTTTCTGTTTTTGTATATATATATCTTTTAATTTAAACTATATATATATTCTCTATAAATTAAAACAAAGTTACCATGGTAGTCAAACCCAAAAAGGGAAAAACAAAACAAATAAATACGAAGAGAAAAGCAAACCTTGTTTTTAGCATAATCCAAAGTAACATCAAAATTGCGAAGATACGATATATATATATATATTATTTTTTTTAAGTTTATGATTGATTCAAATCAGGCTCTGCAATATTCCCATTCTCTGGAAAGATAGGTGGAAAATTGTTATTAAAAGTCGCTGGAAACTCTAGCGTAGCATCGACATTTTGATAGCCCACGTAAGAATTAAACGACTGCTGAGGAAGTACTTGGCTATCAGGCATCTGTAAGAAAGCCCCTGACTGTGCGGTAGGGGGGACTCTTTGGCCAACTAGTTGCATTTTAGGTTCCCTGGGCTCCAGTTGCTGCTTGCTTTCTTCATCCGTGTCAAGACGGGTTAGCTTTTCTATCCACATGCGAAATTTCTCCTCTGTCTGCCTCTGCATCTCGGCAAAGCAGTTCATGGCCTCTTCCAGGACATTGCCTATGCAGTTCCTATCCCACACGGTGCCCCTGTCAAGCAATCCTGGAATTTCCCTGGTCGCTCCTCCAGATCCCCCAGCACGACTGAAGCCAGCTTTAAAGACATTGAGGCCATTTGATAAGACATCATTAAGTAAGAACATCATACTGTTTATTAAGGCATGTTAGGAAAACAAACTTTTCTAATTGCGTCCCTTGGATATTAACACAGGGGAGGAATTAGCAAATATCAAATTAACCAACATTATTCATGTCAAAATAAATAACATTTTGCACTCACTGAGGCTGTAATAAATTTTGGCTTCAAAATTACTCTTATTCTAGAATTCTCAGACGATTCTGTCACAACGACCTCATTTGTTTTATAAAACAAATTAGCCCAATTCCCTTCCAATTTTGATTTCCACTGAAGGTATCCAAAACATCATCCAGCATCAAGAGGTTTACTTCTGTTAAGCTGCGATCCAATAGACTACTGTTTTAACTGATAAATCTGAATAGTTATACTTGTTTTACTTAGATACTTGAACCCTTTTGTAGCAGGCTGATAAAATGCACACAAAACTGCACGCAGTAACAGAGATGAAGGCCAGCACAGTGACTGCAGGGCCTGAAGTAGCCAAGCCCAAACCTTAGCGCTCTTGGTTTAATTTTGGAAAAAAATACTCAACACCAATGAAGACACAACAGAAACATACATATAAGCACAAAGATACATGAATACTATGCCCATACATGAGGTGGAAGCAACTTTTGTTGGGTCTGATGGGCAAACACAGCTAGAGGAATGACCCACAGGACAGGTCCGAGTGACGATGCGGATGCCAACGACAAGCCTCACACACCAAACCAAGTGTGCCCTTCATCTTGAGAATTACCAGCTGGCCATGCAAAATTTCTCACGTGACTTCTTCTAGTCAATGCAAAATAAACAGACTGGGCAAAGCTGGAAGGAAGTTGTTCTCCCTCCATCTAGCAAAAACGTTGGCGAAATGACTTTAGGATTACCAGGAAGAACTTTAGCAGCAAGAAGACAAAGCCATCCTCATGATCTTACTCTACATGTCAACTGAAAAACATACAGACACCACTGCCTTTTCTAGTTCACTCGGGAAGCCTCTAGGAAGCAACAAACCCCAGGAAAGCTGGGCTTTGGACCTGTCTGAGAGACAACAAGCAATGCCTGCATGCTGTCCTAGCACACGAACATTACCTACAGTAATTTCAGAATGAGACAAGCATCACATTCAACTATACAAAGCAGCTATCTAAACAGTGATTTGTTAACAAGAAACTTGTAGGATCCTCTCATTTAAAACTAGTAGAAAATATCCCAAGAACGAGAGAACTCATTGCACAACCTTAGCAAAGACTACTAATAAAAGCATAAGGCACTAACTCTTTATTGGGATCAAACTGTGTATGTGAAATTACAGCATCACTTAAACAATACATTCTTTAGAGGCTATCTAAATGAGGTATACATAAGTCTTTCAGGAAGCAACAACTAAACAAAGCCCAGGATTATTCTCTTTTTATTTCCAAGCCATAGCAATGCTACCACTTGAGGGGCAGAGACGTTCCATTTAAGACCCTACTTTGGAAGTCTCCTCCTATCTGTTTACCTGTCAGATAAACTGGAAATTCAGCATTTCAGTCCTCTGCTCAAAAATAAACTGCCTTCTAGTAATTATCTTCCATCTCTATGATGGCATTTAACTGAAAATAATCAAGTAAAATAGTACCTTTTTTCCTAAAATGTAGTTCCTTTTGTATATTATATGTCATTTGGCCCCCTAAAAAAGAAAAAAATACATTACTCTGTTCGCATACTCCTAATGCTAAACATCCAATGTGGTTCTATTTATTCTTCAGTCAAGGATCTTATCCCAAGACAAAAGAACTAAACTTTCTGCCTTTCACTGGTTTAAGAGTAGACACCTTTAAGTGATGTTAAGCAAGTTTTAACTGCCATCTAAATAAAAACTACTATTGATAGTGGTATGTGATATAAAATAAGCCAGGCTTTTAAAGTTAAGAATGAATTACCACAGTCAAAGCTGACAAAACTGTTTTCTAAACTAAAGGGACTACGTATTGAAAGATATATTACCCAGCAATATAGTTTTTTTCAAGGCATCCTAGCGTATCTACAGTTGACAGTGGCAGCAAATCAATCAGCGTCAAACGCTCCCCGTGCTGTTCTACTGACTTCTTTACTAATGATCTTTGGTGTTAAAAAAAAAATTAAGTCCAAAAATGCATTTCTGTTTATTATATTAAAGAGCTAGCATTTATCAAACCGGTCCCATTGCTAACTGTAAGCTTGCAGACCAGCCATTTTAGAAGCTATGCCAAGACAGTGTCTCCTGCAGAACAGCACCTAAGAAATTCCCAATGCTGTCTCTTTATGGGATGTTAAGTACTATCCAAATAATCACCGTGTTTAAAGTTATTTAATTTAAGGGATCAGACAACATAACAGTTAAGAAGATACACTGCATCTTCATTCTAGTTAGCAATGGTGGACCATGCACAGGCATTTGCTACCGTGCCTTTCCAAATGAGTATCTGACTGCAAATCTCTGATTCTTCCCTATTCTTATATCACTGTGTGCAACTCCAGTAAAACTCACCCCTTGGCAGACGCTTCATCCAAGTTCCGTGCGCTAATCTTAGGAGGAAGTACACTGGCTCGCACATACTGTGCTCCTCTCTTTAGATTTCTGCATATTACAAATCCTTTTTTTTCCTTCTCTTTTTCAAACCAGTCAGCTGCAATACCTTCTTCAGCATCAGTGCTTGAACAGATTTCTGAAAGCCTGTGAGATGAGTCTCCACTATTTCAATGCAGACTTCAATTTGCGCTGCAGAAAGCGCAATGGTGGTGAAATAACCATTTTTTCCACATTATGACTTGTTAAAAAACCCTTCCTTCTTCCAAATAAAAGCATTTAATAAGAATTAAATATTGATTCCTAGACTCGTTCTCATGCTAATTTCATTTAGAGTTAATTTGCATGATTAAATTTGAAATTGTTTCAAGGAGAATTTTTCAGTAGCAGTAAGTCTAGCAGAACCTGTTTCAGGACTCAAAGGTCATCTTCTTATGCCTGAAGTGAATGCTACCGAGTACTTCTTAACAAACAGTACAATTTTAAATGCCAACAGAGAGGCTCAGACATTAAGATATAATAGATTATTCCTCAGCTGCAATAATTAAAGAATATTGCACTGAATGAAATAAAGAGCACAAACTTTCAACTGCTCAGGTCAGTGAAAAAATTCTCAGTAGCATCCAAGAAGTTTAGATTGAACCTCGATTTTCAGGTTGAATATATATAATATGGTGTGAAGTTAAGAATAACACATCACGTTGTCCTTAGTTCCTACTGAATCCCCAATCAGATCTCAGCTCTTTACTCTTCAATCTTTGTGGAGAAGAAAAACAAGCCAGAGCATTTTAATGAAGCTCAGCAGAGAACTGACTCTACTGCACAACTGCTTAGTTCACGACTTGGGCGCATGCACAACTAAACGAAGCTAATAATGCTACGTCTGTTCATGGCACCATCATGCATCTAACTGAATATTTTTCTTATCTTACTCATCTGTCCTAATGTATTTCAGAATCCGTTGTGTGAATGGTTTGAAAAAAAAAAAAATGATTGCACTGTTAGGATGGAAGTGGTTTAGTGACACAGAAAAATTATCGTATTCTCAAATTTGGCACTTTAAATTTCAGACTTTCCCCAAGTAAACTGCCTCTGTCGTAAAGGTTGTACTAAATGAACTATCACTAAAAGTTTTAGAGCATCTCTGCTGGCAAAGCCATTTTCCAGACAACAGGCAGGTTTGAATATCTGTCCCAGTAATAAGCCACATAGAGCCTGAAACAAACACTACTGCTAAGGTGTCCAAATACAGTAAGACTACGGGAAACACAAACTCCTCCGCATCGAGGTGTACATACTTTCTCAAAAGTAAATGAAAATGCTTTTTCATGCTTATGTCCTGACAGATGCATTGCAGTTTCTTGACAATGAAGTTCAAGCGTGAAGTTAAAAATGAAATCTATCACTTTTTGACTCTGTGCTGAGGATACCCATGGCTGAATTTCCAGGAAAGCTTTTCATTGCCCTGTTTTATTTTCTAATTGTTAACTCCTAACTTTTGAGGCTGTTTAGAGCTAAGAGCGCTAAAAACGCTTTCTATTCAGAAAAGTAACTTCAGCTAAGCTCTCTGTAAGCACAACGAGAGGGACTGCAGGCAGCCCATGGACCTGCCACTGCATGGAGCACAGGGAATCCCTGCCAGGCTTACAGCTCCACTGCATCTGTGAAGACCACGCTTTACTGACCCAAAGGAGCACGGGATGCATTTTTGGCTACCTTTGTCCTTATCTCTGTTGAGCATGTTTTTCTCTTGTACTAACAGCCAGTTTCCTACCAACCAAAGATGTTTCTGTCTAAAGGAAAACCACAATCTGACAGGCATGCATTGTGCCTATTTCCAGGGTTTTAATGTCGTAATGTAATTTCGTATTACATGGATGATAGGAGCTATGAACTAACAATAAAGGTCACTGTTCTCCAGGCTGGCTTTTGCACACCCACACGGTGCAGCGGAGGCAAAAATCAGGCCTTGGTTTAATAATCATTAAATTTACAAGTTTTCCATATACTACAGTGGGATCTTTTCACTACACATCTCTCACAGTATGACCTAGGCTCAAATATTGGAGCTCAGTGGCACAGAAAAGTACTCAAGAGTGATTTCCAATCTCAGCAATGCAAGTCAGAAATCTAGGCAGATCTGAAGAATACCAAGTGGGACCTTTCTGGGTCAGAAGGTGCTTCATGACTTCATAAAGTATATACCTTGGTGGATTTGGTGAGGCTTTTTTGGGAGTGGAGGAGTTGACCTGTCTCAAAACTTGAGGAAAGAAAAGTTTTCTTCCATGGGCTTTACATTAAGTCTTAATTGCCCAGTAAAGTGTAAATGAAGTAAAAAAAAAGAAAGGCACAGAGCTATGAAAACTAGAAGTTTGACCAACTACTAAATTGGCAAAAATAATCTTAGAGTATCTATTAAAGTTTATTACACATTATAAGAAGAATATGCCTTTCCCAGACTTTCCAGTAATAAATAAACATTAACTTCCTTTGAGCAACCTGCTTCCTAGCAATGTGTGGGAGAAAGGCCAGTCCTCATGGTGACAGAATTGTCCACTGTCATCAGGCTAGTTAGAACAGTGACCATTATTTGCAAAATCTGATGCAGATATTTTAAATAAGACATCTAGTAAACATTAGTTCAGAAACTGAAGACCAGCTACTGCAGTTTTCCTTTAAGTTCTCTTGCCCTATGTAAACTTAAACTTATCTCAAAAAAAAAATCTAGCACAAAAGGCAAAAAAGTCAGGTAACTCAGTGAAAATTGGCAAGCCAAAAACTTTATTCTTATGTAATTTTATTTCTGATTGTCATATGACGATGCTTCTACGGTATAGTATTCTGTAAGAGCAGTACACAAAATCCTGTCCATGGCACTTGGGCTAATAAAACGACGACTCAACAGACAAGAACCTTTAAGAATTCACCCTTCTTTCAACTAATAAAACTGTAAGAACCTCCCTATAATTTGCTGCCTCCAATCTTTTAGCACGGATGTTTCAGAAAATTGAAAACATAGATGTCGTAGATTCTCATCACATAGGAAAATGGAAACAGCTTTGTCTGAAATGCTGCAAATTTGTAACTGGAAACAGATTGGGCACCTGTGTAAACAAATTCATATTTATGTCCTAAAATAGGTGACCAGCTGCAATCTGCAAGAATTTGCAATACGGCTAAGTAGATTTGTCATGCACTGAAACGGAGAGCTGAAAGCACAGCACAAGTGCAGTAGTGAGTAGGGCCTTACTGTAACACAGGCAAGAGGTATGCTATATCGTTTCAAACACAGCTGCCAAGCTGTGGTCTTAGTATATTAAAGCAAAGCTGGCCACTTATCTTAAGAATGTATTTATTAGATTATCACCATCTAATGGGATTTAACAGCACTGATAGGAATTCATATAGGCTTACAAAGGAAAAGATCTGAAAATTCCAGAATTCAAAGACAGTCCTTCCTCCAATTTACCACTTCTATAATTTGTTGGCGTGCAAAAGTGCACTAACACCTCAGAACAGATTTTAAAATTTGCCCATATCTTGTTAATATACTGCAGTCTTCAAATTTACACAGAGCTGCAGTTCTCCTGGGTTTTCTCAAGTGTCACTCATCTAACTTAGCATGACAGCTGAGAAATGTTGCCAGATGCGTTACAGTTCAGTTTAAAAAACATCCTCTACCTGGTATCTCTGCAGTGATTGTCTTGCTGCTCCCTGAAACCTCTTCATCATCATCTGATGAACTCGTGCTCGAGTCACACGTCAGGTCACTATCGCTGGTACTGCTGTCCTGCAGCAGGTTGTACTTCTTGCGAGCAGCTGCCTCCCGTTTCTGCCTTAACAGCCGGATTCTTTCTTTGTGCTTTTGGCTTCGGTGACCTTTTACCTTGGTAACTCGACCATTCTGCTTATCGACAGACTGTCGGTTTTTCTTGGCAGCCATTGTTGAAGTTTCACTTTCGGACCTGGATCGCCTGGATTTCCTCCCAGCTGCAGCCCCGGAGACCCCAGAAGGGTCCCCCTCCACAGCAGCTTCAGCTTGACAGGGCTCGTTCTCTTCCGTGGAAGACAACGTATCTGAGTCAGCCAAATGCCCACTGGAAGAAGGAGAAAGCATGCAATGATTAGAAGAGTCACTCTCATAAACTCGACCACCCGTTGGCTTGTCACTCTCGGTGGATGCTAGCTGAGACTCCGAGGAGTCTCGCCTCAGTTCCATCAGTAAGCAAGGCATCGAAGAGAGCACTGCCGAGTCTGATGCAGTGGGCACGCTGTCTTTCTGAGTATGTGTCTCCAGTTCTATAGGTCCATCTTCATCAGGAGCTGTCTCTTGCTTCTCAGAAGCCTTTGGTGGAACTTCTGAATCCAAAAGTTCTTCTGCTTTTCCCACTGCCTCCATCTTCATTTCAAAACATCAAGGTCCTCCCGGTCTCAAAGCATGGAGCACGCAGACTGGAAGATGGGGTCAGCTAGTTACGGTTTTCAGCAGTACAGCAGCCTGCACAAGAACAGAACGGTAAGAATAATTTACCCAAGCAACTCACTCAGTCCCAGTCTTCACAGTATTACCTAATCCACTAGTTGCTTTCAGTTACAGGCAGCATGACTCAATTCCACATCGGCTTTCTTTATTTACTTTTCCTTGTGAACTCATCCTGTTACACCAATCTATTCCTCCTTTTTTCGTATTTGTAAAAGATAGGGTTGGAATCACATCAAATGCAGCTCACCTCACTGGAACACCAGAGCAGATCAGAAAATGACAGAAGTCTCTCTAAACATTTTCTTTGTAAAATTTAAACCAATGCATTCGAAGCAACGTATGCTAACTTCTTCACCAAGAACTTTACACATTTTAATGGAGAATTTTAGCACTTAGGAACAAAGCCAGAGTGAAAATTCCCAGTCTTGGTAGCCATCTGCCTGAACAGACCAGAATACAGGTCTGTTTCTATATCTATAAGAAATCTATTTTCAGTTGATCAGGACTTCAAACTTTATGATTTTTATAATGTTTTTATGGTAATTGACAAACTTACAGCACCAACGTGGCGTAAAAGAAACCCAGACGTCTTGGCTTGAAACCAAGCTGCTGCTGAACATTA
The DNA here is from genome assembly GCF_002078875.1 of Numida meleagris. Lineage (NCBI taxonomy): Eukaryota > Metazoa > Chordata > Aves > Galliformes > Numididae > Numida > Numida meleagris. The sequence goes on from NC_034438.1 coordinate 2,213,113, forward strand.
CAGAGCAAGACTACAAAGTGACACCATATTCTCGGGGACATGGGATTTACAACACTTCAGGCAATGTCTTTAGAAGCCTTGGCTACGTATAATGAAGATTTCTTCTCAGCGGGGAGAAATGCTGGTAAGCCATGTGTAAAGGCTTATGAGGAGCATTTAAAACATCGCTCAGGCGCTCCTTGAAAGGCTGCCTACAAGCCCTGGCTGCATGAGAACCCACGAGCTGGCCTAGTCTCTCTCCTGAAGCTGCCAGGAAAACAGCATCAAATAGCATGGGCTGCAAGCAAGAAAAAGCATCCACCCACACCACTCTCCTACATTTACTTTAAATTGTATTAAAATAAATTGCATTTCTTCAGCACAAGTATGAAAATCAAGCTACTGATTTGACTGATAACTTGCACATTATCAACTAAGAAGCACCTAGAGCATCCTCAGGGAAATTTTTTTTTTTAAAGCTATACAGTATTTATCATTTTATCTTAACTTTTCACACTCTGCCTTTGACCCAAATCTTGATTCAAAGCAGAATAAAGTGAAGGAAGACCTTTCAGTTACCACATTCACTTGCAGATGAATTGTATGGAACAAATTGCTCACGGGTTTACAACAGTGAAAAATAAACGTATGGCACTTCAAAGACACATAAGGAAAAGCAGCATTAAGCTGCAATCTACTGTTTAGAAAAATACATTTTGGTGGAAAAGAGTGATCAGTACTTCGGTAGCCTGAGAGAGCATGGATGGCTTTGAAAGATTTTTCCATCCCACCTATCCTCCTTCAGTTTCCCAATCCATCCCAAGCTGCCTCTAACTGCATGCTGCTTATCTGTAGGACAGAGCAAGACTTAGAAAGGTTCTGTCAAAAGCTCTCGATTGTGCTATTTGCCCCATCTCACTTTGAAACTTCATTTCAAAAGAGTATTAAAATAGAGCTTGTGATTCCTTCAGGCTAATGAATGAAATGATGCAAGAGAATCAGAAAAATAGTTATGGGAAACACCAGTTATGGAAAGAAAGCTTAGTTAATAACAGCACAAGAAAGACAGGGATGACAACTCCAGGCCTACTGAATACCAAAAAAAAAAAAAAAGGAAAAAACAGTAAAAAGGCTGTTTTCCATCAAGAAAAAAGAAGAAAAAACATAGGAAAGTGTATATAAAGGAAAACGTCTCCAATTCTTGCACTGAGTAAAATTCTCTTGAAAACAACTTAAAAAAAAAAAAAGATTTTATGGAGATGGTAATTTAAGGTAAGTAATAAATATCATATACGAACTCATTTATTTTCTTGGCCACAGCACAATACCAACAAACCCACATGATGAATACACATGTTCCGAGACAAAGGCATCCCAATACTGTAATAAAAACAGTATGTCTACACATTTCATCTGCAAATCCACTTTATCAAATAATTTTCCTATTTTAAAGACAAACATACTTGATGACTGAACGACTTGCCAAGAGTTACACACAGTGGGGTGTGTAGTACATATATGCTAGTGCAACTAACTCCCGGCTTTCCCTGTGGTAATATTCTTTGAAAAGAAAAACACCTTTCCCAAGAAGGTTGAAATTTGATTTCTGCTTACGCAAGGAAAAATTTGGTTGCTCAAATACATAAAAAGAGAATAACTAGCTGGCCGAAAGAAATGCATTTTGAAGTTCAAGCTAGGAACCATAGGACTGCTTTTGCACCATCCATCCTTTTAGCACAAAGGACGGAGCTCAACACAAAGCTAACGGGCAGCCAAAATGAACTAGAGATTCATTTTTCACAAGCGTCTTATTTGGGAACATCATCTACTCCAGGGCTCCCAAAGGGAATACAATAATATCAGTACTTGACTTTCCATTTTGCTAGCCTACCAGCCAGGAAATAGAAAAACAAGTTTCATCTACGTCTTGTGACCTTGATAAGAATGTAATTATGATAAGAAGCTTTTTTTTATTATTACTAAGTAGGATCTCATTTTGACTACTCAAACCATGCCAGACCTCTTCCAACTCCTGCTGCAAAAGCATCTGATCTAGCTGTAGAAGGCCCTGTTCATTGCAGGGGAGCTGGACTAGAGATGGCCTTTAAATGGCCTTTGCAACTCATACGATTCTATGGAAAACACCAAAAAAACCCAAGCTTTAACGAACCAAGTTCTGTCAGTCATGGAATCACAGAAATTTCCTGTGCAAAGGAGCTGGTCCAACGGTGTCTGCTCCGAACTCCTGCCCGCTCAGGACCGATCAGGTCAGGTTGGCCGTAGCCTTGTCCTGTCAGATTTTTAGCATGTTTACAGACAGCCCCTCCTCCCAGCCTCCTCTGAACAAACTAAGCTGGTGACCGGCCTCCAGGAGAACCTGCACCGTGATTTTCCTGGCACTGAGGTGATGCTGACCAGATCCTCCTCCGAGACCTTGGTGCAGTGTCTGCCTCTCTCCAGCCAGCAGGAACCTCTCCCGAAAACACCAGGAGGTTTCACAGGTGGTAGAGATATTAATGACAACCATCACCTTCCTCAGTGGCTCCAGATGCCATGGACAGTAAGTCCTACCGGCTTACCTCATATCTGCAGTAATTCTAGCATTAGTATGTATGTAAAAGAACAACTCCATATTTACCTCAAGGGAAGAGGGTCTGTCGTGACTCACACAGACTTTGCTGCAGACAGTGGGGGGAATAAGATATCTATCCCAAGGAAAGCAACATCTCAAAATAAAAACTGACTTAGTTCGGACTGATAAATGTGTAGATCATAAAGAGGAACACTGAAAAAAGTCCTGCTCTTTCTTGCCACTCTCTTTTCTAGAACTAGCATTAAAAAAGGTGATCTCAAGGTAGAATTAGAGAAAGACCAGCTTCCTTCCGAAATGAGAATATAGCACTGAAAAAATAATTAAAGCTTACAGACACAGCTGAATACTTAATTAGACATTGCTCAGAAATGTCGTTCTCCTTTTTTTGACGCACAGATATTGATACAAAAAAGAAATTCTGCAAGAACTTCTGTGCTCGATTTTACTTTTTAACCATACAAAGTACCAGCATGCAGAAACTTTTAAATATCTACCCACAACTTCACATGGGAGAGACTTTTAAATCACGTAGTCGTTTGTAAAGGCACATCATCTGTACTCTTAGAAAAATGCACTTCTGTGAAGAAAGCCAGAAGGATTCCAAAGGTCAGCTCAGCAGAGACAACACAACCAACCTAACAATGTCATCAATCCAGATCCTTTTTTACCCCCTACTCACAACTGAGCAGTTCTGTTCCCTCCTTTGCACCAAAGTTTGTTCACCCTTTCTTGGGTGAATTCACTTCACTAAGTCAGAAGAAAACGAAACCAGAAAACAAAAAACGTCCCACCAGAGCTGGCAATAAGACAAGGGAATGGAGGGCAAGGAACAACTTATCCCTTCAGATAAAAACAAATCTGATGGAAAACTACCTGCTGCTTGACCCCATCACACCTTGAACGCCAACTGCACACAGGAAGGGTTACTGAAGAGTTTCTTTCATAGCACTGTTTCATCTGGTAAGAGATTTCTGAAGACAAAAAACTGATCAAAAAGCAGAAAGTGAAATTTAAACACATAGGTATTAGTAGTTCCTGAATAACAATGATTCTAAGAACAACTGTTGTAAAGTTTATGTTATTAATAAACACTGCCACACAAAGAACTGTATCAAGGGTGGCAGGCATGCTCTTTATCAATCAATAACTGACGACATACACATCCTTCATAGGATTTTTGCTTGTTTTGTTCTCAGCAAAATCAATGTTCTTTAGAATTGCAAATCATCATATCAGTAGGAAATGAGTTTCACCCAAAAACATGATAAGGCCAGACACACTTCATAAACATCACCATAGCTTCACTTTAATTGTACATCATCTTTTTAGCTGTTATTGAACTCGTTCATAATAAAGAATCCCCAACGTATACAAAGTGCAAACCATCTCTGACCCTCAGCAGCTGTGGGTACGACAGATTCTTACTTCAGAAGAACTGAGTTTCCTACAGCAGCTTTCTCTTAAAAGTCAGTTTAGCTTACTACCGACGCATTTCACAGAACAGCCCAGACTGGAAGGAACCTCAAAAGATCACCTGGTCCAACCCGTCATGGAAAAGGAACCTAGATGAGCATAACTACCACCATGCCCAGTCGCATTCTGAAGACCTGCACTAAAGCAGATTTCACAGTGTCCTCTTACTCAGAATTGAGCAAACCATTTTTCCTTGCTTATGACCATTCTCATGTCAGTTCTAAGAATTTTTAGATCAAAATATATCCAGCAGAACATTGTCTTTTAGTACCCTTTTAGCTCTGAAAGAAAAAGAAAATTGGAACCCACCTCCTCACGCCACAAGTCAATCATTACAAGTTATCGTTTGAAAAATGAGAAACTAGCTATATTTTCACTGAAAATAATATAAAGTATGTTTTGAGACTACATAAATAAGAAGTTAAACTGAAGTGCTGCGCAGGATTTACTTGTTTAGAATACAAAGCTACAGAGATCCCTCCAGAGGAAATATATCTTACAGCTGCAATGTCATAGACACCAATGTCATCACTTAAATCTAAATGTTTTTCTATTTATATGAAAGTGAAGAATGCAGTGACTCGGATTTACATAAACAATTATTTCCATTGCCAGTGGAAAACCTCATGTTTATCGAGCACAGATGGAATAAGAAGTAAGAGAGTCATAGGCAAACGTATACTACTTAGTCCAATAAAATTTCATAAAATAGTCGATTTTTCTTTCAACTTCTTCTTTTATTATTATTTTTTTTTAATATAAACACTCTGGCAAGAGCAGCAAGAACCCTGAATAAAGCACTTGATGGACTCTGTGTTTAAGGGAAAGGGAAAGAGAGGGGATAGAAGCAGCACATGACCTGGATACTGAGGAGCTGGCTGTAACACTCAGGTCCCCCTCATAATACAAGAAGGGAAAATTCTGGCAAATCCCACACTCTCTGGCAGAGAATCACACGATTCTGAAGATGTGGAGTACTGGTGACCGGCCGCTTCTGAGTATTTGCCTACAACTTTTCTAGGTACACCCGTGTGTTGAACACACCTTCTTTTCTGCTCCAAATTGCTTCCTCACCATTAAAACTAACCAAATAATCGGGCTGCTACAAAAAAAAAAAACCACCTAATTTGCATCACGACAAAGGAGGAAGTAGCAGTGCTTTCCGGTCTTTCCAAGCGCTGTCTTTTGTATTCTTTCTCCTCCTCTGGCATACTGCACATTCTTGCACGATGTCTTCTATTCTCTGCTAAGTGCCACACATACCTTTGCACCTAACGGAAGCGCAAGCAGCACTTGATCTGACTGAAGACGGTTGACTCAGCTCAGTGCGGATGCGTGCACGATGCTCTAGAGCAGATTTCTTCTAACACTAAGCCACCCCCACATGGATACTGTGTAATTTATATAGCGTTCCTTTGAAAACGCTGCCCTGAAGCTGACTCACCAGCACACAATTCTACCTAAGGCACATTTCTGGGAGTGGAGTTGGCTCTTTATCAGATGATTCACAAATCAGGCCTGGTAGCGATCCTGAAGAATAAGACCCTTTGCAATAGACATGCTAAGAGAATTGAGGTGTGAAACAAAAGAAGGAAGGATTAAACTAATGCTCTGTTTCAGCTGGTTTTGCATAAACAAACCAAGGCTAAAAATAGGCTGCTCCTACTGAGTGCTCAGCAGGCTGGATATACAAATTATACAAGACGGAACAGAAACTACAAGTAAATATATTAAAGCAAACGTTTGTGAAGCATCCTTAGAAACCCTGAAAAGCAACAATTTTTTCATCATTAACAAGAAACGAGCGTTTACATTTAAATACAGGTCTACACATTGTAATTTTAACACACATATCCTGCCTCCTCCTAACAAAATGTAACTAGCAGTTAGGAGTCAGTTTATCAGTTGACAGACAAACTTTCAGAAACATACACCAGCTGCACTGGAATCCCACAAAATCATAATCCTTGAAAAAATAAATTAATTAGCACAGAGGCAAAGGCACACAGGTTGCATTTAATCTTCTAAAATATCATTTCTTTCTCAGAGTGTAACTTGTTTTTCCTCGGGTGCACAGTGATTTAAAGTCCACAGCACTCTCCGCTCCATCAGCTGCAAGGGGCCTATTTTTACTAACCTGTTCCTAAAAATGTAGGATATAAACTCATGGATTCTCATGATTCTTTCAACAAAACTAGTTGAAGAAATCCATGCTGGGCTAGTCATGCTTCATTTCTTTTTTGCTCTGCCACATATTAGCTTGCACAGGACCAACCTACTAAGGATAGCCACATGGATGCACCATCTCCTCCTAAGATTTGTAGTTTAACAAAACTTCCCCATTTTACCTATTCATTTATGTTACTCAAGATAAATGCATTCCGTGCTTCCTCCATTGATCCATGCCGTTTTATATAAACAGACATCCAGCCTGAGAGAAGTGCTGCTTTGCAATTATTTGCAACTGTTCCTTTGCAGGAACAGGACTGCCTGCCTACCTTATGCTAGATCTGCACTGTCTTGCACTACTTCTCTAGCTGATGTTGGTGATTCCCTTTGTCTGTTGCATCTCATAATAAAGTTATCCAGACGAGAAAGTTACTGAACTAGAAATTGCATGGGCTTACGACAGCCATTTGTCCTTAACAAAGATGAATTAGCAAAGAGATATTAAGCAAGTTTACAGTTCAGCTGCAAATACTTCACAGTCAGCCCATTTGACATGCTAGTATACAAGAAATATACAAATCAACTTTCGGGTATTTTAAAGCTTCAAAAACCCATCATTCAGTAGCAGTTTTGCTTTAGGCAAAAACATGGCATCTTCCTGTCATATCTGGCAGCAACATGGCCATTTTATGGTCTGGCCAACTGAAGAGGCGAAATTAGGTGGCATGTCTAAGTTCTACACAAAGTCTGGAAAGGATCTGCAAGCCAAACCCAGACCTCAGGTCATTTTCACACTCACAAGCTACTAATGCTCATTTGTTATTTAACTATTAAGCTAGTAGTACAAAATCTAAATGCTGCAACATGAAATCGTAATAGAAGTACTAGTGAAAAAAAATAGCATTGATACCCTAAAGGCAATGACACGTTGCCTTCAAATTATGAAGTTTCAGCACCAGTAAGCAGCAGCTGCTGCTGGTCTGTTCCTGACACCAAAGCTTTGATCCTTTTTTTTTTTTTTTAAACCAGTAACAAGAGAACATTTGATCTTGCTGTCCAGCAGACTGCTAATGCAGTCTTTACATGCTTAGCATGCTCTGCTGAAGGAAGTGCTCATGACACCGGGCTGTCATATCCTAAGTAATCAGTAAGCAACAGGTACAGCTCCAGTGGAAACAGCCTGCTGGCTTCTCACTAGAAAAGCTGACCCGTGCTGCCAGACCCTACTCAAGACCACATGTAGAAAGACAGCCAACCTTTTAGTCTGCATCTTTACAAATCCCAATACACTGCACCCTATTCAAGGTTTCCTAAGGAACTATTCCAGAAAAACAAACAACAACAAAGGAATCCTCACAGGACATAGCAACCACAGACATCTGTGGACACAGGCAGAATTAGCAGCAGACTGTGGCACGGCCTGTTATGGAAGGAGAACAAAGCATGGTAAGGAAAAAGGACACTGCAGGAGAGGGTTAACTCAGAGCAAGCATTTGACTAACAGCAGATGAAGAAGTTGGTACAAAGTATACACAGATTCATTCTAAAAAATGATCAGAAGTTACTCTGGGCATTTCTAAAACACAACTAACTGGGTCAAAAGGCAGTTCTAAGTGCATTATAAATAATGTCCTTAACACTGTTGTTACTATCAGATACTTCTTACGTTCACTCCTAGCCAGCAAACCTCAAGAAATTTGACCCCTGCTTTGAAAGAGCAACAGAAAGACAGGGAAACATACAGAAAGCTTTGCATATATTTGACTTCAAGAGTTAAATAATAGCATACCTAAGAGAACATCAAGTTACCTAGTATAAAAAGAGAAAAAAAAACCATCTAGACAGTAGTTGTTGTTGGTACTGGGCAGGTATTAACAGAAAAAAGCCCCACTTACCCTTAAATAAAAGCACTATGTACCCTAGAATTATGTGGCATTATTGTTCTTTATTTCAGAACAGCTGGGAGAGCTTTCTTAAGAATAGAACTAATAATTAGCAATAGAAGATGTGTAAATGATGTGTATGTGCAACTTTCCTAGCAAAAGGAAACGTAGAAGGAAAAAAGACCATTAAGTCTGGAGCATTATATCCAACAAAGTTTTATTACTGCTGTAGCTTTATGAATTCCATAAGAACAGCAAAATTCACACCAGCTGTTAAAAAGTAGAAAAAGCATTATCTTGTAACACAAAAAGAAGAAATCAAGCGTCTGTTATCAAGCTAGCTTTCAAATTATGTGAGGTCTGTAGCTGCATAATCCCTCAAAAATTAATAACTGTGGTATGATACTCTCTAGAGTTCTCTGCAGTATTCAACAAGGTCTGGACTGTCTCTTGTGACAGTGGGCTGATATAAGCTGTAGATAAAGCATGGCCTGGGATCCAAATGCTGTAAACTACTTTTAAGATGACTTACTAATATCAGTAACTGGAATCATGCAAAGTAAAACTTCACTTCAAAAACAATCTTTAGAGAAATGCTTGTTTGAATTAGCTCCTCACAGAGCCTACACAGTGTTAACCAAAAGACATAACAAGCTCTGGAAAAACCGCAGATACTGACAGCACGAATTGTATTTATCAGCAGTTCAGCTCATGGGCACAGGCCCGTTCTTTCCCACAATGATAACTTCATTTTCAAAAGACATCTTGTTAAACAAGATGAGGCCTCAGGCTACCAGCATCTCATCCAGCTTACCTCCTTAACAGAATGTTTCCTAAAAAACAACGCTCTTATCTTACATTGCGGAATTAACAGACAACTTCCTAGTTGAACTAGTCATCATCACTTCTTCCCCCAATCTCTCCGTGTGCCAGCATACTTAGATATCTCTCTATAGCAAGAGTTGGCATACCCAGAGAACAAGAAGTGGGAAAGTAAATGGAGGAGTCATGAGATTACCAGTTGATTAGAAAGACACAGCACAAGAGAGCAGTATGTACTATCTTAACCTTATCTGGCTAACATGTTAAGTTCCCTCTTTTCACTTCACCAAGCTAGGCAATATTATTTGGAGCATGCAGTGCAAACCAGTATCATGAAAATGGATGGTTCTCAATGAAAAACAAGTTACTGAAATGGTGGAAGCCACATCATTTCACAGACAACTGATATGATGAAGTCTGGCTCTTAGTTATTCTGAGCTCTGCTACTGTGAGTCCCTTGGTCTCTGCCCATTTGGGATGAATGGAAGGGAAATTTGCTTTCTCCAAAATAGTCTTGAAAGACTAGTGACCAAGCACTAGAAAACACAACATTACAGAAGAAAAGTAGCAAGAACATCATCCAACCACAGTCAGTCTCTGCCTCCTTATAAAAGCTGAAAAGCATTCTGCAGGACACTGCAGAAGTCACACTGCGAAGCCAAGGGTACAATCCAAGCGTACGGAAGAAAAAATGCAGGCTTGTGTCTTCAATACTTGCAGTTCATTAAAGTGACCACCTGTTCTTCTGATCTAAAAGCTCTCAGATTGAGTACTAACAGCTTTTAGCCGTGTTACTGCAGATGACTATCACAAGGCTGAAGCCTGTTCAGTATTCTGCTAATTACATTATTGTCTGAATATTCAAGAGACAGATTAAGTGGTGAAACTGATAAAAGACTAAATATTTTCTTAAAAAGGGGTACTGTGTTGGACCACCGTGAATCTAAAGCTGACTCACCACACGACCATGAGCACGTTACTTGACCTCTCTGCGCTTTCAGTAACGCATCTGCAATGGTGTAACAGCAACACCTCAGTGCTGAGCTGCATCTCATTTCAGTCCTGAATGAGTAATCAACACGTGCCTGAGCAGCAGAAACAAAGTCACATCCGTGGAGAAATTCCTATACTGCACCGACTCTACTCGGGCTGATCGGATCTGTGAGAAGGGAACACAAACAAGTGTGAACGAGCAATCAACCACAAATTTAATTTCTAACTCATAGCAATAAATGAGTGTCACTGTATCAGGCACTCCAGTCTAGATCAGAGATGGACTTATGAGAAAGCAGCTGCAGAGGCTAATACTTATGCTATACGCACATTTTTATTTACATCTTTCAGGTTTTCTTTATGCTCAGAATTGCCCGTTTGTCGAAGTCATTTTCTAGTTCTCAATTTGCAGAGTCAAATGCAGCAATTTTTGTTGCAGCAGATTCCAGTGTCATAGCAGCTCAGCTCTGTTAAGGGCACAAGCATTGGTTACCTGCTGAACTTCACTTTGTGCACTGCAAAACTGAGATGGACACAGATTCCTTACTGTCCTGCACACAAAGAAGCAAGACAAGCAAACAACACAGCAGCATGCAGAGTACCACACTTCTTTGTCCAGAGCTCAATCCCAACACTAAGCCAGTCCCTCTCTCCTACTGCTGCTTCACTTTTGGTTCCCCACTGCTACTCATGTTCAGGTCAGTAAAGATTTACCAAGTTTCACAACTTCTTTCCAAGAGCGTCTGTTCTGAGGTGCTAGTTGTAAGCTTGCGACTATGCTGCTTAAATCTTTCACTTTGATCTGGTAAATGTGTTATTAAGCCTTCTGCTGAATTTCTGTCAACACTTCAGTTACGTAAGTCATTTAGTCAAACACAGGTAAAAACAGAAGCTGAGACTGATCACTGATCCACTTCTGTCTACAAGTACCATCGAGACACAAACAGATGTTACAGAAAGTGAAATACGGGTTGCTTGAAATAATCTATTCATTGGAAAAGTTTTCAAACTTGGATTTTTTTTAGGGGTAACAATCTGGCCAGAGTGTAATCAGGTGTCCCGGTTTCAGCTGGGATATTTTTTTCCCCACTTCACCGTGTCTGATAGGATGCTATGTTTTGGCTTTAGAAGAAAACCAACACTGATAACACACGGATGTTTTAGCTGCCGCTGAGCAGTGCTGCACAGAGCCAAGGACATTTCAGTTTCTCAGCCTCTCGTAGAGTCCTGCCAGCAATGGGGCTGGGGGCACAAGGAGCTGGGAAGGGGCAGAACCAAGACACACTGACCTAAACTGGCCAAAGGGATCTTCTACACTGTGTGACATCGTGTGACAAGAAGAGAAAATACTGGGGAGTTGGGCAGGGCAGGAGAGGCTGCTGCTGCTCAGGGACTGGCTGGGCATCAGTCTGCAGGTGGTGAGCAATTGCTCCGTGCATCACCTATTGTGTCGACATATTCCTTACTGTTATTTCCCTCTTTCTTTTCTGTCTTCGTAAACAGTTTACAGCTCAACCTATGAATTGTACCTTTTTTTTCCTGATTCTCTCCCTTATTCCAGTGGGGAGCGGGGGTGGTGAGTACAAGGCTGCGCAGTGCTGAGCTGCTTGCCAGGTTAAACCACAACAGCAGGCAGCTCCAAATGCTCGTGCAGTCTGGAGCCACATCAGTGTGGTGCGTGGAAGCTCCCACCTCACTAACAGATGTTTAAGTGAGACGCCGATAGTAACCTTGCAGGTCCTGCATGGCACATGCATCCTCAGTGGAGCAGGGTGTTGATGTGATAACACACAAGAGACAGTGAAGAACGTGAACAAAACTATTTATGCCCTTCAAGGCAAGGTGGAAAAACTTGCACTTTAAAGGTAAATACCTACAAAGAAGATGGGGGTCAGGACAAACGAGGTAATTATTTCTTGTCCTACTGATCAACTTACACCAACTGCTTAGTGTTCAAAGTCCCTCCTCATTCTCTGTATTTACTCTTTGTTCATCTAGTCTTACCTTACCTCATTAATCCCCCCACCTCCTCCACAGTCAGCTGCCAGCATGCTCTGCCCATTTATCAAACATGCACCAACACTCTTCCTATGTCTCTTCTATCAGTTAGAGCAGAGCTTGGTTTGCACGTGTGGTTACCACTGCATGTGTACCATTCTCAACTGCCTTGCGGTTGTCTTCAGATTCCTTCCCCTTTTCCCAGTACCCAGTTTAATGCCTCCACTCGTTTCCCAACTTGTTTGTGCCCTTCAGGTTTCACCAAGCGGGCAGCCTTTGTGCACTTATCAAGTGCAAACACAGAGGGTCAGGCTGTACTGCAACACGTGTCACGTTCTTGAAAGTGCAAGACCGCAGTCCTTTCCTCTTCCTGATTTCTGAGGAATTCCTCATCGCAGCTTTTTGTGATGTCTACATGCTAGCCAACCCACAATTAGTTTCAAGAGCAAAGAGAAATAGTCAACACATTATAATTAAAAATTTAAGTGCTTAAAAATGAGTCAGAAGTGTTATCCTCATACTGGAGCATAAATACTAGCTGCCTATGTTCACGCACTACCTTCCCTCACCCCCTCTGTCCCTCTTCTAGTCACCCAGACAAAACACTGCTGTTACTGGTACCCCCGAAAGCAGCATTTATTAGTTGCCACATAACCACTCTCACTGGAGCTTCTTTTACCAGCACCAAGCTCCTCCAGATCACTGGAGTTGTGAAATACTCAGAGAACTGCTTAAGAACTATTGCTCGTAGGCAGATGAGTTCACAGCACTTTATCTCACCGCTTTTGCACTGTGTGTTTACCTGGGATCTGAACTCCACATAAACTCACTGTTCTCCTCGACGGCTGCTACAAACTCCTTCACTCCACAAAGGCAGTGTTTCCCTGCGGAAGCTGCACAGCTGGGACTGCCTGACTTCAGCTCTTCTATCATAGAAACAGCAATTACAGATATTAACCGAGGCAGAATGAACGCTTCAACAGAGCATCATACCCTGGTTCCACTTATTTGAAGCACATGACCACGGTCAAGTGTGAAATTACTGACAGATTTAAGCAACAAAAAGCACTTTAAAACGAACATTTAAATTTAAAAGTTTGTCTGCTGTTTTAGGGCAAGAAATAATGCTGTTTGCATTTAAAACTTTTCCTAGAGAACTAGAAATACCCTAGCACATGCCTACGAGTGGAACTACTATCTGGTTGTATGTTTGACAAGAACCTGAGAAGAGTTAGAATCTCTTTGGAGTGGAGGGTGTTCAAAAAGAAAACTTAAGTTTTTAAAGAGACGATCACTTAAGAGATGATTAATGAATGGTTCAGAGATTTACTGCTCACTCATTTTCTAAAAGCCAGAATTACAACCAGTAAAAACAAGAAACTGGGACTTACATTTACGCATGGCACCCCTATATACAAGTTGTCACAGCCCCTCGAAATGCAGTAAGGCACTTTGTGCTGGCTTCAAGTACGGGACTAGTTGCAACCAGGACCTCATTTAACTTGGCTGCTGCAGTTACGGCTGCACGAAGATACTGGCAGATGCCAACACAAGTAGCCCAGCTCCACAATTAATGAACCCAGACATGAACAGAGATCTATAGTGGGAACTCTCTTTACCACCTACGCTCTCTCAGCTAAAAGAAGGACCCAAGCCTTCCAACAAGCAGCCCTTCGGTAACTGCCTGATTATCTCAAAGTTACAATTCTGAAATCGAGAACATAGCATAACTACTACCAGTCCGTGCAGCCTGCCTTCTTGCTTATTCAAACAGAAACAAGCAGCACAGTTGAACTTCGGATTCTCCTTGCTCAAAGCCACATCTGCAGCCCATTAAACGCTAGAAGAGTGAAGGGAACTCGGGCGAGACAAGCAACGAACCACTCGAACTTTTTCCCACATAACCTCTGTTATCCTCGCCGCACCCACAGTAACCAAAGCCGCACAAAACCGTGGGAGCTAACACCAGCACAGCCCCACGCCGCGTGCGTCAAAGTTTTCCCCCAGCCGATCCCCAACCCACGGCCGAAGCGCTGCGGGACGCCGGGAGCCGCGGACGGCTCGCACCGGGGCAGGGCTCGGGCAAACCCCGGCCGGGCACCGCGTTTCGCTTCGGTGCGCCGTGCGAGGCCGCGCGGAGCTCCAGCCGTGCCCGGCCGGTGCGTGCCGACGGGCTCGGCCCGGTGCCCCCTCAGGCAGCCCTCGCTTTTCATACCCCTCGGCCGGGAGGCCGCGCAGAGCGGGGGCCGTTCCGTGGAGCCCGCTCCGCTCTGCCTCAGGGTGAGGAGAGAAAGACCGGGACCCGCCGCCGGGTAACGGTAACGGCTCCGCCGCGACCAAGCGGCCCGGCCCCAGCGCGGCGGGCTAGCGCAGGCCGCGTCGGTTCGACTCACCTGGACGGCGAAGGCCCCTCCTGGCCTCCCCCCCGGGGGGAAGCAGCTGGAGCATGGGCGGCCGGGAGGAGCCGGGTCTCCGCCGCGCCCCCGACGCCAGAGAAAATGTCAGCGGAGGCCGCGGGGCTCCGCTGCGCGCCGTCACTTCCGCCGCCGGAGCAGCCGAGCGCCGCGTAGAGCGGCCGCGCCCGACAGCGCCCCCCTGCGGCGGAGAGTGGGGCGCGGCGGGCTGGCGGACTGTCCGTCCATCCATCCGTCCGTCCGCCAGCAGGAATCCCTTCAGTCCACTCCCCAAAGCCTTCCACCTCGGGAGCTCAGGCACGCTGCTCTGCGGTGGCTGCTGGTGGCACAACGCCGTGGTCGGAGCAGGCGGTTTCTGAGCTCCCTTCAACCGCTCCGTGAATGTGTGTGTGCCTCTCCCCCTTCCTAAATCCCATCCTTGAACTTGGGAAACTGCCTTTGGGTACGTCTAAGGAGAATCAGGAGCGCCCAAGGTCAGGCTGGACTGGGCTCTGAGCACTGATGGGGCTGTGGGTGTCCCTGTGCACTGCAGGGAGTGGGACCACGTGGCCTTTAAGGGTCCCATCCAACTCAAACCATCCTATGATTTGATGATCAATCCATGAATTCTCCCTAGCCTCAGCCTCATGGACATGTCCAGTATTGGTGGCATAGAAAGCAGAGGGCAGGAACAAGACCCAGGCATTGCTGCTGAAGGCTCCAACACAGAGCCACTTCAAATCTCTGAAGCCATGCTCAACCACCAACTTAAAAACAGCCTTCAGAACCCAACAGTGTTCTGGCAAAGTCCAGAATCCCTCTCTGAAGGAAAGGATGCGCTTCAGAGGCACAACTCTATGACACCCACATGTTGTTGCACACGTGTCAGGACACCACAGCAAGGAACAGGCAATGCAGATTTGGACGGCGTACAAAAAGACATAACAAGGCAGGCGAGGGCGGTGAGCATCTGCCTTGTGTTTGCAAGAGGAGTGGTACATGGAAAAGAGCTCAAAGAGCTGCAGCTGAAGGAATCGGGAGCCTGGAGGCATTACAAAAGGAAAGGAAAAAAATAAAAAGAGATTCTGAATGTAATAGGTACAATATAATTAGTAAACTAAGCAGAGACACATTAGTGATCTGTAAATATTTGAATGAAGTAAATGGCATGAAGGGAGAAGGCTGGTGATACAGTAATGATCTTAATGGGGTAAAATTAAGAAAGGGCATGTTTAAGCTGAGAATCAGAGTGGAAAGCTTTTGAATAGGGAACCGTAGGCTGGAAAATTGTCTCCCTAAGGAAAGTGGTGAAAGCTTTATTGCCTGAGACTTTAAATGCCAGATTAGGAGAAATACCAGGGGGAAGATTTTGAATTTTTTGAGAGAACGGGCTGAAAGATTAGGAGAAGAAGAAGAAAACTGAGTGTTAGTGCTGCCTCCAGGAATTTAAGGAGTACAAACTAGCATCTCCTTTGCACTCCTTTGGCTCTGCTTTATCACTCTTAGACTGCATCTGCCAGGAGCGAAATTATTTTAGCACTAGTTATCTCCACAAGGAAGTGATAAGAACTCATCCACCATGAAGAGTGGCTGATACCTGTGAGCCTCTGTGGGACACCTCTAGAAAAGATCACTGGGGAAGCAGCAGAGGATTCTTGAGCTGTAGAAGGGTCTGGAGGTGCAGCCTGAGCTTCCAGGGGACCGCGACATCCCCTTTGCAGCATTCGTACTTCCCCAAAGACAATTGGAGGAAATTATCTCACTGCTTGCTTGAGATATGACAGTGTCTAGAAAACGGTGGGAGTGACCCTGGGCTGTGCTCCCACATTAAAGTAAAAGCTGGCTGCAAGGCAGCTGTTGCGATTAAATGTTTCCAGGTTTTTTCCCTTACAGGGAGAGCAAACTTTATTTGTACTTGCTCAAATCTCTACCCAAGGCCAAAAGTTTCCCTCCATCTCCAGACTGGGAGAATGGCTTTTCATGAGCCCATTCCCCTTGAGTCCAGTGGCAGCGTCCGCAAGCACCTCATAGAATCACAGAATGGTTTAGGTTGGAAGGGATATTAAAGATCATCTAATCCCAATCCCCCTGCTGTGTGCTGGTTTCCACCCACTAGGTCGGACTGCTCAGAGCCCCATCCAACCTGGCCTTGAACAGCTTCTCTGGACAGCAGTGCCAGTGCCTCACTATCCCCTGAGGAAAGAATTTCTTCCTAACATCTGACATAAATTTCCCCTATTTTGGTTTAAAGCCATTGGCCCTTATCCTGTCACTATCTGCCCGTGTAAAACGTTGGTCCCCCTCCTGCTTGTAAGCCCTCCTTAAGTAAGGAAAGGCTGCAGTGATGTCTCCCCAGAGTCTTCTCCAGTCTGAACAAGCCAGATTTTCACCCACAGAAACCTCAGGTCCATCTCCACAGCCCTGTTCTCAGAGAGTTCTTCTCCCAGTCTGTACATATTTGTGGGATTTCCCTGATCCAAGTGCAACACCTTGCCCTTGGCCTTGTTGAACCTCATTAGGTTCCCCTGTTCCCACTTCTCCAGCCTGTTCAGGTCCCTCTGGATGGCATCCCTTCCTTCTGTTGTGTCACCTGCACCACTCAGCTTGGTGCCATCAGCAAACTGCTGAGGATACACTCGATCCCATCATCTATGTCACTGATAAAGATGTTGAAGAGCACCAGACCCCTGGAGGATACCATGTGTCACTGTCTCCACCTGGACGTAGAGCCATTGACAACAACAATCTGGCTGCAACTGTCCAACCAGTTCCTTATCCACCAAATAGTCTGCCCTTCAAACCCGTATCTCTTAGATAACTTAGAGAAGGAAGTGATGTGAGACCATGTCAAAGGCCTTGCACAAGTCCAGGTAGATGACATCAGCTGCCCTTCCTTTGTCCACCAATGCTGTCACTCCATCAGAGAAGGCCACCAGATGGGTCAGGCATGATCTGCCCTTGGTGAAGCCATGCTGGCTGTCTTATATCACCTGCTTGTCCCTCACATGCCTTACCATAGCCTCCACGGGGATCTGCTCCATGATCTTCCCAGGCACAGACGTGAGGCTCACCAGCTTGTAGTTCCCCAGGTCTTCCTTTCTCCCTTTCTTAAAAATGAGAGTCATGTTTCCCTTCTTCCAGTTGCTGGACTTCACCTGACAGCCACGAGTTTTCAAACATGATGGAGAGAGGCTTGGCAACCACATCAGCCAGTTCCTTCAGGACCCTGGGATGCATGTTGTATATGTAAATAACTCCTCTCACACTGGGAGTTATTTTGCTCCCCAACACCACGTAGAGGTTCAGACTTGGGAAACCTAATGGCCAGTGAAGACCGAGGCAAAGAACCTGTTAGTATCTCAGCCTTCTCAATTCTCTGTTGAAGCCCATTCTTCCTTCTCCTTTATCAGAGAGGGCATGCTCTCCCTGGTCTGTGTCTTCTGACCACATTACTAAACATCCTTCTTCCACTTCCAAGTAACATTTGAAAAACACCCATTTTCCAAGCTCATCTGAAATCACGAACGCAATGCTGAAGCCCAGCCAAGCCATCCCCTTGCTGCACTCTTGCTCCCTCACAATGTTGTGCTTTTCCCCTGTTCTGCCAGTGCTTGCTGAACTGGGATCACGGGAAAGGCAACCAGGGCACCAGCAAGGTAGTGGCAATGTCCCACACATCCCCAAGGGGTTCACCCATTCTCTAGCTGCAGTCCCCATCTCCCAGAGAAGGAAGAAAGACAAACGTTCTTTGCTGCTGGGTTTGCCAGCCAATATTGGGTAATTAAGCAGCTGTGCTGTTGCTGCTTAATTAGAATTAAAAAGCGCAATCATCATGGGGATAGAAGAAGCATTTATTAGGTTAGTTCATGGTTTTGGAATAGATTTTATTGTTTTTGTTGGTTTTGTTTTTGTTTTTACCAGAGATTACATGATTGAGGAAGGACAGCGTAATGCTGACTTACTTCACGGCAGATGGAGGCAGTGCTTTGTCCTACCACGTAGGTGGCACCCAGCTAAGAGAGAAGGATCTGCAAGTTTGACTTTAAACACACACTTATTGGTAAAGCATCTGCTTACTCACTTGGGATTTTTTTTTTTTTTTTTTTTTTTTTTTTTTTTTTTTTTTTTGCAGGAGAAATATTTCTGAATTGGAGGAAGAGGAATCCTCCCAGCCTGGTACAGAACTGCTTAAATGAAGTTAGGGTAGACCAAAACATAAAACGTTTCTGGAGCCACTCGAAGTTGCTAACAGCAACTGCATACTCAGAGGCAAATCTGAAGGATTAAACGGACTAGACAAAATGTATAGCCAAGAGATTTCACCTACGTCTTTTGAACCAATGCATTTTGAGTACATATTCAGCTCAATACCCTTAATTTTACCTTATGAGTTTGGTTTTTTTTTGGTATTTTTCTATCACTTCTTTTTTGTTATTGTGGTTTTTTGTACGTAAACGTTAAGTAGATCTGCATCGCTAAAACCAATTTGAAGATTATGTTTTTTAACTTCCTAAAGCAATTGCTCTTTTGCACATTAGCCTGATAAGAATAGTGTATCGCCTTGTGATAAAATTTCTTACCCACCTATACAAGTTCATGCTTGAAGCTGACCACTGATTTTCACGGATAGTACGTCGGTTTAAATCCTTCCTTATAGGTGGAATTTGGATCCTCTTATTTCCAAGGGGAAGCAATTGAACACGTTGTGATGAAGCAAGCACATCCCTTGCGGTTGGGCACTGAAATGGAGCAAGCATGAACACGTGCAGGTGTTAACGCACAGCGTCTCCAAAAATAAGGCTCAGAGCAGAGCAGCTGATGTAATCTGAAATTGGGCTGAAGAAGCAAAAGCATCCGCAGGCGTCTGTGTCATTCCCAGTTGGGTAATTATTTCATAATATACAACAGAAGAGAGGTCCAGCTGGCAGCCTCCCTCCCGGCTGTGCGCAGCTCCTCGCCACCCGCTGTGACCTCGGTGGAAACACTCAACAGCTGTCAGGGCAGAGGGCAAAGCCCAGAATCAAACATTTACTCAGCCAAGTGCTCAGACTGGCGTGCTCCTGTCTCGGCAGGACCTTTGTATTTTGCTCCAAGGCTGGCATCCAACCCCCACTTTGGAAATGCCGGACTGTCCTAAGATACCAACAGCGAGGAGGGATGTCTGGTTGCGCTGCAAGGCACCCTGCCCATGCAAATGTGTAACTGAAGAGCTGAGTAGTCTTCCTGACAGCCCATTTGCTGCAAAAACCTCATTTGTTTGACTTTCCCCATTCCCACCAAAAGCTGAACTGTAGGGCCTGACAACTGGCCCCTGATTTATGTCGCGTGTGCTGCAGATGGTTCAGCTGTGGCGTGCAGCTCGCACGCTGCTGCTGCTGGGTATTTTTTCTGCTTACGGTCCCAACCTTAGGAAGCAACAGCCAGCCATCTTCGGACATCTCTCGAGTCCAAGTCCAGCCCTGCCGATGTCCGTCGTTGGGCTCTTTGCCAGTGAACAGATGGGCCACAGACAGGAGCCATCACCTGCGCTGTAGGTGCAGGGGTAGAGACCCCCCCCCCCCCCAGCCAAGTTTCAAAGCTGGTGAGGTATTGTGTGATGAAGTAGTGCTAAGGGAGTGCCACCGCCACAGGAAACCTACCCAAGCCTTGAGTCATCGTAACACGCACAATACAAAGCCCTCAAACATCGTTAGCTGAGTAAGTCCTGAGGCTTTCGTAGACAAACAGGGCTGGTAGCATCCTCAAGCAGTCATCCATCTTCCTATCTCAAAGCATAATCAACTGTCCTTAGCATTATAAATGCTTAGGCAAAGCATTTCTGATCTGCTCTTAAAAGCCTCAAGTGATTAAGGTTCCTTAATTGTCAGGTCATGACCTCCAATGCCTTACAATGGCGTTCTTGTTAAACAGTTCTCTAACATCTGCCCTTGTATGTTCCGGTGCCTCACAAAGACTACATTATTTTTCCCCTTCCACAATGGGAAAGGAGATCGGATTACTCTTCTTCTCTTTCCAGATCTAAAGACTCCACTCTTGTCTTCTTTCATTTTGGTTTTTGGTCAGCAATAACTACTTGTAGTCATCCCTGCACTACTGTGACTGCTCTGGATTTCGCATCAGTTACCTCAGAGTAAGTTCCCTTTCACCTATTCAGCTCATGTCTACGTGTAAAAGCTCGCTCTTCCACTTGGCCTTGCCATCTTGACTTTTTGTCCGGAAAGAACTACAGATATTAGTCACAAAGCTGAGGCAACTAATCCTTTCCTGCTTTTTAATTTAAAAACCTAAAGCTCAACACCAACTCCCTCCGGCACCTGGGGAGAAGAGGCAGGAGATCACACGAGCATCAGCTCTTTGAACATTCTTCAATGCTCCTGCATCAAGGTGAAAGAAATGAGTTGAGACACAAGGTGATGAGGCTGTGGCACTTTACTGACACCGCCGTCTTCCTGAGCCTGCAGCTTCTTAGAAATCATCAGAGATGCACTGCAGGCACAGTCGTCAGACACCAAACTCATGATCCCGTGGCTTCAAGGGAGGACACGAAGCAACAGGAAGGATCTCTTTTCCTTCAGATCAGTGAAATCAATTTCTGCATTGAAGTAAGCAGCAGCTCCTGGGGACAGGCAGGCTGCACGCTAAACCATTACCATAATCTTTTGCAACTAATCGCCAACAGATGTCACAGAGAGCACCACGGCTGTTTGTCCGGATGCTGCCCGGTACAAATGGCCCGAAGTACATTTGATGCCCTTAAGGTGTCGACACAATTTCTAAATTTTTCTACCCTCCGTAGCTTTTTCAGGTTTTATTTAGCACAAAACTGCTTTTAAAAAGTCAAATGTTTATAGTTTGTGTGGGGGTGGCACGCAAAGAGGAGGGCTCTGGGGACCCTTGAGGAAGGTGGCATTTGAGGTAAAATCGGAAAGCACAATCTAGCTTCAAATTGATCCCATCTCACAGTGGCTCTGCAAAAATATCCATGTATCTTCGGGCCTTGGAAGGTTTCACAGTAAAGTTCAGCTTTAAAAGCAACATTTTAAAAAGAAATCACACAACTATCCACAAAGCTATAAAATATAATGCTTAACGCTATAATGTAAGGATGAAAAATAATGTAGGTAGTGGACTACTAGCTCTTAATGGGCTCAGCATGGGCAAACCTTATTGGTTAGAGCAGTTTCTTTCTTTTCCTCCTGAGGAAAACAGAAGGCCAGATTCTTAGGCAGCTGACACTGAGTTCACCCCATGCTCTTACTTCTGTGAGCAGTGGAATTTAATGTGTGAAACCAGTACTGTAATCCATATGAAGTAAATAATTAGCAATTACCTTTCTCCTCAAAGAAAAAGCCCCAAATAAGAAGCGCTCCAGACACATCTAGAACTCATCTTCACAAACTTGATCAACATTAGACATGTAGGTGTGGAAAAAAATTGATGATTCCTCATTTCTGGCTTTTGCTCTTTTCATTTCAGTGATGCAGTAGATGCAAAGAATCATTGTAATTATCATTACAATATTTGCATTACCGAAGCAAGAACACCAGGGAAGAAAAAATACGATCCAGAGCTTGGACATGTAGAAAGAGGAAAGACAGATTCCCCGATCAGTCATATTCTAGGTGGTAAGGGCCTACCAAATCCTGATGGGAACGCTTCCTGGTGAAGAGCACAGAGCTGCTCGTGTTGGAAGGGATCTTGAAGCTCCACCAGCCTCACCCTCTGCAGTGGGCTGGTTGCCTCCTCCCCACCACCAGCTCAGGCTGCCCAGGGCCCATCCATGGCCTCGGGCACCTCCAGGGTTGGGCATCCACAGCTCCAGGTAGTGGTGCCAGGGCCTCACTGCCCTCGCGGTAAAGAATTTCCCCCTCAACATCAGACCTAAATCTGCCCTCCTTAGTTTAAAGCCATTCCTCTTATCCGTCTGATATTAGCTGGATGAAGTGTTTGTACCACATATGGAAAAAAAAATGATAAAAATAAGAAGTTCAGGAAAAGAAGAAAGAATTTTATTGAAAAAATTGGTTTTACAAATGCACTGCTACGTGAACCACTGAAGACAAGACCGTGCTTGCTGAAAGGTCACAAGAGTGCCATCCAGCCATGAGAAGAGTAGGGCAGAAAGCTGCAGAATATACTAAGTCCCAAATGTTTCACTAGTGCAAATAAACAGACAAGAAAGAAATCTTCTATTCGGGCCACTTCAGGTGAACTAGAGTTTCTGGGTTTCCCGCATATCACAAGTCAGCATTTCAATCTGCTTTGAGAACTCTTCCTCCAAGGCATTCTAGCAGGAGAGAAAACCAACAGGACTCAGTGATTGCAAAGCAGTTTTTGTATGTTCTTCTTACACAAGCACATGTTAGACGACAATCAAACCTTAGGATATTATTAGCACTGACTAACCCAAGCATCCAAGTGGAAGCTCTCACTAGTCCAAGTAGCAGTGATCTCAATTGCCACCTATGGATAAATCTCCAAATGAAGAACTAAGTATGCTCAGTGCCCTTTATACCGTGCCCTAATGGGACAGCAGATATCTTCAAACTGAACTACAGAGTGCACACACCCAACAAAAGCCTGACTTGCTGGTAAGGGGAGCTTGCCCTGCAAAAACAAAGCAAGTACTTCACAAATCTGAGCAGTCCCATCTGAAAATGTACAGAGTATTTAAAATGCAATTAGAAATCACATTTGAAAGGCTTATCACTGAATCCCTTGTGCTGTATCTACAAACAAGTACCAACACAAAGAAACAAAGACAGCTTTTATGCTCCAGTATGGACCAGCTCACTCTGGAAAGCTTTCTGCTGACCTTCCAAACATTGCTAGATATAATGTTTCCCAACAATGCCTGCAGGATACACAAGCGTGTATGAAATGAGCATTATGTTCTATAGGGAAAAGTCCCTGTTGCCATCTACAAGGCAGCTGTTCAATAAAACATGGG
This sequence comes from Numida meleagris, assembly GCF_002078875.1. Lineage (NCBI taxonomy): Eukaryota > Metazoa > Chordata > Aves > Galliformes > Numididae > Numida > Numida meleagris. The sequence goes on from NC_034438.1 coordinate 2,236,366, forward strand.
CCTTACTACACTTTGAGAATTCAGGAGCAGTAATAGAAGTTTTGAGACTAAAAAGCTGCAACGCAGTTGAGTGAATAAACATTCTGACAGATGAAGCAGACAAAATGCAGAGAGATATATGCTTAATCCCCATCATGTCCAACTGCCTCAACACCTCTAGGTATCCTTCCTCCAACAGTTCCTCCTACCAATATACACTGCTTCTGTCTTACCAGAGCAAAATTTCCCTCTAGAGATCATTAAGACTGCAATCCAAGGTTGATAAATCCACAAGCAATTAATGCACATAGATTGTCTTCGTATGACAGCACCCATTTAAATCTTTGTGAAAGATAAAATCTCTTACCAGTTCTCGTTTTGCTTCTTCAACCTTCACTCGTGCAATGGAAAGATTCTAATGAGAGAAAATGGCATGAAAATCAATATTTCAACTTGAATTATAGAGTTCCTGTATCACTGCAAGACTCTAATTATGTGCCACAGGGGAATTCACGGATAATGAAATCAGTTTTGTGTATGCTTTTCACATACAAAAGGTACTGACATTAAAAGCCTATTATCAGTTCACTTTGAACAATCAGATCTTTTCCAGGAGTCTGGTATGGCCTAATATCTAAAAAAAACACCTATTTTTCCATGCTACCCAACAGACTAGTTTCTAAATACATCCAGGAATGAATTTTCCAGAGCACAATAAGCTTTTAGCACAAACCATCCTTCATTCTGTCTGCACCAGAAGCAGGGCATTAGGGCTCTCCCTGTCTCCACTGACAGGGAGTCAGGGGAAGGAGGAATTGGGGAACCTAATGCAATTTGAACATCCTGTTTTGCTTGAGATGAGGCAGCTGCTTCTTTGACTAAGATGAATTTAAAGGAGAAGCAGTCACACCCTCTCCCTTCATCCTTTTCTTCTAGAAGGGAGACGGCAGTGTTTGCATTAAGAAGTTACAGGAAGATGTGTTGAGGGGCAAGACCTCTGTGCAAGGGCTGAAGAGGTGAAGAGAGAATGGTGGTCCAGCAGACCTTAGCTCACAACACACACGATGCAATTCATCACAATTTCTCAACTTTCAATAAGGTCCCTTGTTTCTCTGTACCCCTGTGCTCCATTTATAAAAACTGGAACAAGCCTTTTTCCCCTCTCAGAGATTAGCCACATCACACCCTCTGGGCTTCTCAGATAAGGAGGTAAGAGGCACAGTATTAGGTAACTCAAAACTGTGACTATTTTGTTTACTGTTTTATCTACTAAACCTAAAACCCATTCAACTGTTTGCTCCAATTTTTACCAAATCTCGCTGGAATCTCAGAGAAAATCCTTAACACTCATATGTAAAAATAATGGCAATCTTCCAAAGGAGACCAGAAGTATTTGGGTTTAGCTGTCTGAGTCATCACAGCATAGTACAGATATCACACACACCCCAGATTTAAGCCCTGTTTGCCCATCATTTCTTTAAGCCACTATGAATTTTTTTTCTTTTAAACAGAATTACTCTCAATTGAAAGCCTTCTGCAACACTGGTTCATCCTACCTGAAATGGGTAAAATCCTTTTTATAAAAGCTGCTTTGCAGAGCAGCCTGATAGTAACTCTTGGTGACCAATAGCAGTAAAAGCCAAAATTTAAAGCGAGGAACAGGAGGACAGGGCCTCTCAAAACTGCAATTCGGTCACATAGAAAAGAACATGTGGATTTTTTAGCTGTTGTTTTGTTTTCCAGAAGGGCTGAATACCCAGCACCCTCAGAGAGAAATCAAAGAAAATGATGGAGCAGACAGTACTCATACAAGCTACACTACATGTTTAGGGGAAAAGGTCTGCATTCAGGTATTTCTTCATAATTTTTATAGCCTTGCTTAGGAGTCCCAACCTTTGCATAGGGAACTGTCTGCCATTTTGACAGCCTGATTAAATGTATATCCTAATGCGTTAGTATACCTACAAAATTTTGTTAAACTCAAGAACTGTATTTTCTAATTTTCAGCTAATTTACCTTGATACTAAGTTCAATCAGCCAATCTGTTGAGGCCATGTTCTGACACATTTTGTTAGAACAAGGTTTATCTGACAAGCATACAAATATTTTTGGCTTTGCCTAATCAATAAATAGCCCTCTGTTTAAGTAAAGTCTTTAGTTAACACCATTAGCAGATATTTAGAGAGCCTTCTATCCATTGAAATAGAGCAAGAGTTTCCTTCCTATTGTTAAGTCCATCAAAATTGATTGGATGGCAAATATAAAAGAACAATGGAAAAATAATTACAGGAGGTAGATCTAGATAGGGCTCAAGTTTCTTCTTCACATCCACAATTTCTTCCCGCATTTCAGCCAGTTTCTGTGAACAGAGCAAAGCAGATTATACTCCACAGTCTTCTTTGTATTTCACTGATTTACACCACTTAAATGATTACAATTATCTACAGCGTTCTGGAATTCACAGATGTTGGTTAGAGCTCTTGTGATGCTTCTCAAAACATAAACATGGAAAACTAAAGATCTACCATTCACTCAGCTATCAGTCAGCCAAACCCACTACAAATTTTACACAGATATTTTCCTTTGCTTTCTGAAACCACACAGCGTTGTTTCTAACAGCATAACCCCCTGATCTCACCTCCCTGAAAGGAGAGGAGATTTCAAAGGAGGCTCCACCAGGCAGATGACTTTCAGAGTTAACATCACCACAGGTCACACAGAGAACAGAGCCAAGGAAGAACGTGCATTCTCGAGCTTATGGCTTATTTGTGAAAGCACAGTTGGTTTTTTTTCTGATGCAGCAGGAAAAAGAAAAAAAAGAAATCCCCAACATTTGCAGTGCTTTGGTCATTCTGTAAACAAGAGGAGGTAATTTCTCCTGGAGGCTGAAAGTTTATCACATTACAAAGCACTTAACTCTTTTCAAGTATTCGATCTGAAGCAAAAAAAAAACAAAAAACATTCAGAAGAGGAAGTCATTCATGCTGCCTATTTCAACTGAGCTCTTGGCAAAGCTCATAGAAATGCCAGTGAGTCAAATATGCCCTTTTGCTGAAGTTTTAGAAGATGACAGAGGTCAGATAAAGACTAGAAAGTTCCCTATGCCACTTTGTATGTAGAATTCCAACACAAATGATTTTTGGTTAGCACCGTTCTCAAAAGCTGTGCAATGTCAACATTGCCACCCAGTGCTGCTACTTGAGAATGACAATGTAAAAAAAAAACAAAACAAAAAGAGATCAGGAAACCTACTTTCATTGTTCAGCTTATTAGGCAGAGAAAGCTATAAAAAGAAACAGGGAAAAAGATTCAAGTTCCCATTAGAGTAAGCAAATAACGTTAAAGTGTGCTGAGTGCAGACAGGAGAACTCAAACATGTTACAAGTGCACAAATAATTCAACATGAAGCTGGAGAATCTATAGCTAGGCAACTCAAGAAGTGTGTTTTTTCTTTTAACACATTCTCCTGTTGGGCTTACCATTTAGACCAAAAAGCTGTGTCTAAAGTCACAAGAAAAAGGCACGCAGTGGTTTGGGATCTAGGATTCACTCAACCTTCTCCTCCTCTTGCTCGGAAGTATTTGAGAAAAGGTTTTCTTTGCACAAACTAGAAGCAATGACCTCGGTCATTTTACCATTTTCTCAGCTGAACATGAGCTGACTGTGTGCACAGGTGGCCAAGAGGGCCAGTGCCATCCTGGCCTGCATTAGCAATGGTGTAGCCAGCAGGAGCAGGGAGGTAATCATCCCCCTGTATTCAGCTCTGGTGAGGCCGCACCTTGAGTACTGTGTTCTGTTTTGGGCCCCTCACTGCAAGAAAGACATTGAGGCACTGGAGCGTGTTCAGAGGAGGGCAGTGAAACTGGTGAGGGATCTGGAGCACAGGGCTTATGAGGAGCAGCTGAGGGAGCTGGAATTGTTCAGTCTGGAGAAGAGGAGGCTCAGGGGGTGACCTCACCACACTCTACAGAGTGTGAAGGAAGGTTGGGATGAGGAGGAGGTCAGCCTCTTCTCTCAGACAACAAACAGGAATCAAGGAAATGGCCACAAGTTGTGCCAGGGGAGGGAGATGTATATTAGATACAAGGAGAAGCTTTTTCTCTCAAAGAGTGGTCAGGTACTGGAATGCCCTGCCCAGGGAGGTGGTGGAGTCACCGTCCCTGGCGATGTTCAAGAGGCAACTGGACGAGGTGCTACGAGATTTTATTAGATCAGTGGGTAGGAATGGTGACAGGTGGACGGCTGGACTAGATGGTCTTGTAGGACCTGTCCAACCTTGTGATTCTATGATTCCATGATCTAGTAATTGCAATACACAGGCAGCTATGTAACGAAATATATTCCACGAAATATCCATTCTGTTTAAAACATGGATCATTGTAGAAACATCCATCCCGTACCTACCTCAGACAGGCTCACTAACGACTGATGCATCAATGATTGGTCTAACCCCACGGCAATAAGCTGCTCCTACAAATAGAAAAGAGCTCGTACATAACTGATCACAAAATGTAGCAGAGAGGAGAAAGATTCTGCCATTTTGAGTGGAACAGGCAAATAAGAACACAATTTACTAAGACTACAAATATGTGCCATTTGAATCATAGCTCTAGATGTTATATGAAATCAGTTGCTACTAAAATTTATACCATGAATAATAAATCTTTACAGAAAATCAATGGCAAGGTTAGGAAGAGGTTTCCCAGTAAAATGTCTTAACACTAGTTCAGTGTTTTCTATCTGGTATTTGCCACGATATTGGAGAGCATCCAGGTGAGGTATTCAAACAGGTTTCCCAAGGAGCTGGTGGAGTCACTGACCCTGGAGGTGTTCAAGAGTAGATGCTGCACTGAGCGACACGGACTAGAGAGGTCATAGGCATGGGTTGATGGTTAGACTACGTGATCTTAGTGGTCTTTCCAACATTAATGATTCTATCATAAATAAAGTGTTCATCTATCCATCATCATACAGAACAGGTGAAGATGACAGGACAACTTCTGTCTTCCACATTTAATCATTTATTAATCTCGAAAAAATGTCTCAGAATTTTGGCACAATTTACCTTAGTGAATCATATGCTCTACTGATAACTTGTCTGTATACCCTCATACTATGGTACATCACAATAAGCATAAAGTAGTCTAAGCTATTAATGTTTTCAGTTATAGAAGAAAAAGTGTCCTTCCATTTACCATATGATGCTCTGGAAAAGGAGCATAAAAATAGAATGAACAATTGAAGTGTGGTAAGTTGTCCTATTAGACCAGAAGTCCTACGTCCAGGAGTTTAAGAAGCTCCAGGGATGTGCTTAACTACAATTTTGGACCCAAACAACTATGACTGCTGCAACCTGAGACAGCTTTACATTCGATAATTCCTTCCACTTACCTCAGTAGTCTTAATCCTAATTTTGAAATCCTCAGATTTGTCTTTCAGGAACTGCAAGTTAAGAAGTCGGCTCTCAGATTTGGCTCCTTCCACCTCAACACGTGTCTTTGCTTTTTCAAGATCCCTTAAGACAAAAAGAAACAAACCTTTACAGTCAAAGAGATACCAGCGCACACACGCCACTTGGTCACCTATGCTCAAGCTAAACTTCTTAATACAACCAACACCAAAAGGAGATAATGAAGAAAACGTTTTCATTTTGCTGTGAGATTTCACAGTGGAAATATCCACGGATATATCCACCCACCTCCAGACTCACAAAGGCCACAGGATAAAAGGTCAGGAGGAAAGCCATCTGCATAACAGCAGTCACACATAATTCTCTAATTCAGTTAGAAACCTATTATGCACACTAAACTTATGAGCTAGACAGGCTATGGCAAACCTTGGAGAGACATGCAGGACTTGTATCTTTGGTACTACTAACAACTTTGACTGACAGAACCAGAAAATAATTAGTATGGAATGGAACTGTGAAGATTATCTGGATCAACGTCCAGGCAGAGCACTCATGCTATGCTTGTCAAAGCACTTCAAATTACATCCTTTGTGGAGTGGACTTGATACTGTTGGCTTCTGTTACTATTATTATTATTTTTAAATGTTTCCTGTGCACTGGTTGAAGTTAATTCTTGGGCATTATAGTTTGTATGTTCTGCCTGGGTCCTTCATTCTGACTACAAACCTCACAGTATATTTGGTAAGAAAAAAAAAAAAAAAATCAGATTTGCAGTGATAGAACAAGGCACAACAGGCAGAAAGTGGAACACAGGAAATTCCATGCTAACACAGGGAAAAAGTCCTTTACTGTCAGAGTGACAGAGCACTGGAAACAGGCTGCCAGAGAGGTGATGGAGTCTGCTTCTCTGGAGGTATTCAAGTTGCACCTGGATGCTGACCTGTGTGACCAGCTGCAGAGAACCTGTTTTAACAGGGTGATGGATTCAACATTCTCTAGAGGCTCCTTCCAACCTCTACAGTTTTGTGATTTGCCTTTAACCTCAGCTGAAGGCAGTGAGTGGAAGATGCCAGCCCACATCTGAAAACTGTCTGTAAACTATTTTTAGTTTAAAACGGATTTAATTGTACCCTGAAACTCTTTTTGACTAACGGATGTGTCCATAGAACACAGCTTTTGACTGATACTTCCCAATATTATGAATTAGGAATGTGTCAAAAAACTAACAATTACTCTTGTTAGTTATCACAAGAAATGCACCACACCGCAAAGATCCACAGTATTGCTTGCATATTTCCCCTTTTTCATCCATTACTCACTTCTCTAACTGCTTTTCCAGCATCTGTATAGCAGTCAGTTTTTTCTGTAAGCTGAACAATTTCTGTTCCATTTCTCTGTTTTTTGATTCTGCGGCATGTAGTTCCAAACTCCTATCACCAATGGCACAGAAGAAGCTGGGGAACAGATTGGGAAGGAACAACTCACAGTTATTACTGTTGTTATTTCCCCCACCCATCCTTACCACAAAGCACTTGTTTTTCTCATGTTATGATACATCAGGTAACTAACAAGCATTTTAAGAAGAAAATATAGTACGTCCCTGAGGATATTTGCTGTCTTTAACTACGAAAATTTTATCTGGAAGGGGAAACAGTCCAGCAACCTAAGTACTGGGAAGGGCTAAACAAGACCTGGCATTCAAGCAAATACAACAGCCAGGCCTGAAATAATTACATGCTCCACTCAAGGCTTGCCAGATTGCTTTTGAAAGAAACTCTATTTAGTCCTTGAAAACCTATGTCCCTGGTACACAACCAGAAGTATTTCGGTCACTTACTCTTCCCAATGGTTCATAACTGCTTGCCCCTCTAGCTCAGAAAAAGCTTTAAGAGCAAAGCTCTTAAAAAAGATTAAAGGAAAAACATTGGATTTTGAGGCAGATTTTGCCTTCTCCTTACTGACAATGCTCAGTGCACTTCTGCTGTTACAGTTTCAAGTCAGACAGAGAAGCTCTGAAAGAACAGACTAACAGTTGCCATTTTTCTGTGTCTGAGACAAGGAAATCTCCTTACATGAACTGAGGCCAGATAAGAAACGAAAGAGATGAGCTGAAACTGAGTCACCAGCTACATTTTCACAGTCCCTGCTTGTCTGAACAGTATGAAAGCTGCTCTAGCTTGTGCTACCTAGCATAAGAGTCCTAGTGGCAACATCCTACAGCAACTGACCACAAAATTATAGGCTAAGAAGAGATTTAACTGAGGCACCTTTTGGGCTTCAGATGCTTTCCTTACTGGGAGGGATGTTAGAGCTGTCAGAGCCTTGTGCTCAGTTTCTGTGTTCTATAAAGCTGCCCATGTGGTGCAAAAATGCTGGGTAAGTAGGATTCCTGGTGTGGAAACTCTTTGAAATGGCTGAATTGAAAAAAAAAACAGAGGGAAATGGCATAGACCACCATTTCTAATGCACACTGGGAAGAATTACCTGCTAAGAGAAGTGTCCTTTGTTTCAAGTATCATTGCACTGTCTACCAGGGTGTTAAGGTAGGCAGTGCCTTTTCTGGACAGACTGGATGGTGAAAGACCGAGGCTTTCTGTAAGAAGGCTCTGCAGATATTCAGCTAGAAAACAAACAGAACCAAAAAAGACTTCTTTTTAATACTGCTCTTCTTTTAGGCTCTAGGAGGGACTATCCAAAGCTACAATACAGTTCTAGCCTAGAAACTTTGTTTATCTATCCACAGTTAGGGAAAGAGCCATCCTGCTTGTCATATCAAATCTCTATTAGTAAAAACATTCCCTCATACCAGGGGAGCCTGAATTTGCAGAAGAGCTTGCATCCATGCCTGTCTGTCACTGCCCTCATTCTCTAACAGCCTAAATTGACTGTACAGTCTCCATCATTATTAATTTGATGGCAAGTCACAAGAAGATCTGAAGGAAAAAAAAAAAATCAAGTAGGATTTTACAATGTCAGTCCTTTCACAGAAAAGTGCAATTCCTTTCTGAACGAAGCCAATGAAGGGACCATCCTTTAGCACATGTAAAAACACATGATGGCTCCTTGTGTGTTTCCTGGAGCAAGTGAGTGGCACATGATTAGACACACGCTCCAGGCAGTATAAGCAAAACTTAATCACTTCACTGCCATTTCAAATTCCTAGGTGCTTTCCTAAACGGCTGATTAGCATCAGCTCAGACTCTTCAATCAGCTGTGGGGCTGCTCCTCTATCTACCCAGCCAACATTTCAGCGCTGTGCTATTCAGCCCAGTAGGCTAGGAGGTCTTAACAACTAATCTAGTTGTCCATATTTACAGCCTGCTCAAGCCAGCATAAAAACTGGCTCCTGACCAACCTTATGTTAGAGTACATTTTGCTGAAAGAATGGATTGCATTGCAAGAAAAGCTGCAGCACAGCAAATGCTTAGCCTACTCCTATTTCTTTTTTAATATAGTTGATCTCCCTGTTTTAAGGAAGACTCTACAAGATCACTATGAAAAATTCTATGAGGAGGCTAACAACTGGAGCCTTTAACTTACCATCTGCTTCATATTCTGCTGCCCTTTGCTTCATGTCTTCTATCAGAAAAGAAACATCTCTCTCTCTTTCTTCACTGTATTCTACAAGCTCACACAAGACATCAATGTTCTGCGTGCTCACTTCAAACTGCGGCATCGGCTGATTTTCAAATATTTTCTTCAGCCATGAAGTAACCTGCCAGAGGAAAAAAGAAAAAGTAAGAAGAGCCCGGTGAAAAGGCAGACACGCACCGCCGAGCAAACGTCACTCTGAGTTACACTGAGAAGAAAACCACCCAGGCGTCAGAATCACACGGCACTAACGGGTGAAAATTCCGGAAACAACAACTTTACGAGTCACATCATTCCGTCGCCATCCCCCGGCCCCACCGTTACCCGCTGCAGCTTCTCCTCCATAGCGACTTCCTCCGCTGCCGCCTCCTCCTGCCTTGAGCCTCCCGCCGCCATCCCGGCATTCCACGCGCGCAGAGGGCGAGCCGCAAAGCCTACTGGGAGCTGTAGTGCCGCAGTGCCCGCTGGGAGACGTAGTGCCGCAGTGCCTACTGGGAGCTGTAGTGCCGCATTGCCTGCTGGGAGCTGTAGTGCCGCAGTGCCCGCTTGGAGCTGTAGTAACGCAGAGCCTGCTGGGAGCTGCAGTGCCGCGGAGGGGGGG
>NC_034438.1:2610052-2662025 GCF_002078875.1 Numida meleagris
TTCCCTTCCCTTCCCTTCCCTTCCCTTCCCTTCCCTTCCCTTCCCTTCTCCTTTCCACTCCACAGGAACTCAGACTTACCGACACTAAAAAGCTGATGTGGCTAAGTACAACCCAGTAAGCAAAACTGAACATAGAGAGCTCTGAAGATCAAATAAACCTTAAAAAATGCAGATGAAAACTGGTTTCTAAGCTTCGGACTCTTTGTTTTTTTTTTTCCTTGACTCATAATGCATTGGTGAATCCTGCCCTTAAATATTAGAGATGGTGATAGATCCCAAAGTCCTGGCAGGTTTGAATCTGTTCACATAAACCCCATGGGTGAGAATTTGATTCTTTACGATGATTATTTTGGAATGATTTAGTCACATTGTTTTGACCTACTTTCCCTAGCTGCAAACTCCATCCAAGCTGGTTATTGTTTATACAAAAGGACGGTGAAGAATTTTTTATGGTGGTATATTATCTGTGGTGATTTTCATAAATAAGCTAAAGAAAAAAATCAGGAAAAAGAAATTTTAAGTAAACAAAAAAGAGTGCAGCGCAGGATGCTGCCTTTTGTTCAAACTCTGGCAAGAGTTCTAATGTAAAGAAGAGGACTGAGAGAGTGACTCTGGCAGGTTTAGGCCTCAGCATTGTGTAAGCTTGCATATGAGAAAGCAACTGGGAGATAATTATTTGTGGGCTGAAGGAAAGAGCCTGGCTTGGAGGACAAAGTCAAAATGGCCAGAAGGGAAGAAAATTTCACACAGGGATGCAGGAGTGCACCACAAACTCAGCCCATCATCCACTGGGTTTTGTGGCAGGTCACAAATCGAGGGGTTGAGGGGTGGTCTGGAGGGAAGTGAAGGTCACCTACGGGGGGTTCGGATACCATCACTTGGCAGTCAGTCCCTTGCTGGATCACAGGCAGTAAATTAACAACAGCTGGGCCCCAGGGATATTTTCTGGAGACCCTCTTCTGGTTGCACTGACAGGCAGTCTGGGCTCGCCAGCGCTACTGCAATAGCAATAACAGAGATGACTGAATTTCTGCTTCCTGGAGAGAGAACATGCCCTACGGAGCTAGGGAGAGATAGGAATCGGGAAGATCATACAAGATGGGAAGGCAACGGTTGAGGCGGGGAGTCATTAAAGGGAAGTTAATACTGTGAGTGGGAGGAAGTCTAAGAAAATGTATTGGAAGCTGAAATGTAAACTTGAAGGGCAAACTGAGCCCTCTAAATCAAAATTTTCAAAGTCGTCCTAGGCAGTGAAGCACTACGAAGTTCTACAGGATGTCTGACATCTACAAGCATTTTACATCTCTGGTCATCAACTTCTTCATGTCTGAGACTAGGATCTGAGCAAGTGCCCTTCTTCCAGTGCTTGCTAATGCAGAGGAACTACACCATCACTAAGAAAAGTTCACGCCAACAGTCTCCCCCAGGGAATTCAGAAATGATCATAAGACCATCAAGTTCCCACTTCCGATGTAACGTGCAGGAAAACATCTCTCTGTTAGGTCAGTTTTGAACTGAAGCCCAGAAAAAATAGAAAATGGAGTGCAAATATGTCCTCAGCTCTAGATCTCTTGGAGTTTAGGAAATCTACATAAGCATAGAGCCCCACTCAGCTTGAAAGCTTACAGCAATGAAATATTACCAATAAAACATCATCAATAAACTTTCACATACAGTAATTGGAATGCAAAAGGTATTTAATCTTCAAGCATATCATATATCATGACTGAAGCGTGGAAAACTCTGCGAATAAGAGCATTTATATCCTTTTGCATTTTCTGGGTTTGGATTCTGTGCAAGACAAAGGAAGCATCTGTATGGAAAGTATCAATTCTGTGGCAAGGGTTAGGGATTAAACTGCTGCTCTATAAGTATGTATATGTGTCTAAGATGTATACATTATTCTGAAAGGAAGCCACTCAATCAGACATTGATTTTCCTGCAAGAAATATGATTCATTGATGCACGGTTGCTGTAATTTAACAAGCTCTATTAGTTCTTCTCATACACGGATTTTTGCATCTAAAATATATGATTTGCTAATAAGTTTGTGCCTGTGTTTTGCAGAAGAGGGAAATCTTTACCTAGAAATCTTAATCTCTGCTGAATGCTACCTTTCAGCTAATGAGATTGCTGTCACCTAAATTTTCATTGTTTTAAAAGCAAGTGGCTGCCGACAGTTTCCTTTCAAGCTTGAATGATGAAAGGAAAACACCACGCTGCCTCATCTGGCTAGCTTGCTGAGAGCTAATGAGCCTGAGGCTGCACCCATCTTTGCTATACTAGTGTGACCTTATGTCTGCTAATGCACAGGGAAGGAGTGAAAAATGTACTGCTAGTTCCCTCCAACAGTTCCCTGGAGACATGCTGAATGTGCCAAGCAATTTAGTAAATATATATCAAGTTACTGTATTGAAACATACTTCAATGTATTGCGACCCTGGGTATCTCAATCTAAAGATCATATTTTATTTTTTGCTCATCTTCCCCCTCTGTGTTTGACATCTGAAAATCCCTCTTTAGAAAAGGATACCTTTTCTTGCTAATTTTTAAACAGTGCACACACACAAAAAAAATCACTTGGTGCTTAGATTCATAATGGACTATCTGAAAATTTCAACTCCCTCTTTTGTTTTTCTTACCAGGTAAATAAATGCTGACGTGAAATTTGAGAGTGCAGATTTGAAGGCTGCTTAGTTGCTGGTAGCTGATAATACTGAGTACGGAGCATGCATCTCAAAGACATTTTTTATGTCTATGCAAAGCCAGTATGAAAAAATCATGGCTTTCCCTTTGGTGGAATCTCTTCTCCCTTTGCACTCAGTTTCCACAAACACTTCTGGAAATCAGCTTGACTTGATTTTAATGTGAAACTCTCATTTTCTAAATCTGCACTCAAAAATGCAATATTTGATATGCAAGTTTGAAGTTCCTACTTTATGCTAGTTATTTTCTGAAGCTGTCTAATATGAAAGGAAATGTCACTCAAGAGTATATATATATAAATAGCCCTATAAGGCTGGAATATCTGCAGTGAATAACATTTTTGAAGAATACAGAGGATCAAGAGCTTCCTGATGAAAAAAGGTGGAGTAATGTTAAGGTAGTTAAATAATGTTACTTCCCCAAAGAAAGTAAACCTAAAAATGCTCCAAGTATCAATTTATTAATAATGACTGATTTTCACAGCTCTAGGACTTGCTTTCTGCTGGAGTATGGTTCAGGATTTTAGACCGGCTTGTGATCTTTTCCACCCTTCTTGTGTCTTGGAATTTTTGGCAACACTTAGAAAGCACAGCCTAGACCACTGAGTACTTCACATAAATGTGAAGCACTGAGCAAAAGTGGCCAACAGAAGGGATTTATCCTCTGCTAGGAAATATTCACCAATTCTGAATATTTTGGGATAATCTAGTCAAAAAGACAGTGGATGAATTGGGCCAAGGGAACTGCACGAGAGCTTTTCCTGATCGAGTCAATCCCACATCTACTGGTAGCATCATTACCTGTGATGAATGCAGAGCTTCATTCATACTTGTCCGGATGTCTGTATCACCCCTTTATACTATTTTAAACTAAAATATGAATATTTCAAAAATTATCTGTCAGGTTGGCCAAAAAGCAGAACAAAGCCTTTAGGTGATTGCTCCACTAAACAGACCCAGTCCACCCCTCCATGTCATGAGAATGTGCTTAACGTGTTGCAGAATCATTGCCTTCTCCCAGGATTTAAATTGTATGGATTTCTTTCATAGGATAGTGTTGGGCAAATAGTCACAAGTCAAACTCTGCTTACTTCTAGCATTCTTAGAGGATGGAGAGATGCTGTTTACTGCAGGTGACCTTACCAGCTGCTGGCAGCCAAACCTTGTACGATTCGTCAGTATATGAAGTTTGAAAAGCTGTATGCTCAAAAACAGAACAGTCATTTTTAGCTATTCCACCCACCAGCCCATGGCTCATCTTAATGTGCTCTTCAGTCTAGTTTTAGAGGTTTGAAGAAAACAAATTTCTACTATTTCCCTCAAGAACCATCTTGGCAACTGAAGAGGTGCTTATCTTTTGGAAGTCACACCCTAAACTGACAGAAAGGAGCTTTGCAAAAGGCAATTCTGATCCCAAATGAGTGACAATACAAATAACATATGGTGAAAAGGAACTGCTTTCCCCATACAGAGGGCAGAGGGTGAAGATAAGAGGATGAGGATAAGCACAGCCCTGCGGAAAAAGGACTTGGGGGTACTGGTGAGTGGGAAGCTGGACATGAGCCAGCAATGTGCCCTCACAACCCGTAAGGCCAAATGTATCCTGGGCTGCATCCAAAGCAGTGTGGCTAGCAGGGTGAAGAGGGGATCCTGCCCCTCTGCTCTGCATTGGTAAGGCCTCACCTGGAGCACTACGTCCGTATGGGGAGTGCTCAGTGCAGGAGAGACATGGAGCTGTTGGAGCACGTCCAGAGGAGGGCCGCAGAAATGATCTGAGGGGTGGAACACCTCTCCTATGAGGATAGGCTGAGAGCTGGGGCTGTGCAGCCTGGAGAAGAGAAGGCTCTGGGGAGATGGGAGAGCGGCCTTCAGTATGTGAAGGTGGCTGTAAGAAAGAAAGGGACAGAGTCCTTAGCAGGGTCTGTGGTGATAGGACAAGGGGAAAAGATTTCAAACTAAAAGAGGGGAGATTTAGATTGGATGTAAGGAAGAAGCTCTTTACAATAAGGGCAGTGAGGTACTGGCACAGGCTGCCCAGAGATGTGGTGGGCGTCCATCCCTGCAGACACCCAAGGTCAGGCTGGACAGAGCTCTGAGCACCTGACAGAGCTGTTCACGTCTCTGTGCATTGCCAAGCAGTTGGACTAGGTGGCCTTTAAAGGTCCCTTCCAACTCAAACAATTCTAAGATTCAACGATTTCTATGAACCCCATGTGGCACTCAATCCACCACGTCCACCCACCAATTCCTCACAGTACCTCCTGGGCCCGTACGTGTTGGACTCGTCACATGAGGCAGCTGTGCTTCAACAAGGCAAGTCTGAACACAAACCTCTTAACTCTGTCTCAATTCCTTTGTTTTTCAGTGGGCTGTAGTGTTTTGGTTTTGGTTATCAACCTGCACTTTTCCTGTGCTGTTTGAACAGTGGAAGTGCTGGCTCGTTGGCACTGGTGCTGCTTTCTCCTCACATTAAGCCTGTCTGAATTATTGTTGCATTGCAGTCACTCAGCCCCTTTTGCTTTCTGTGGCATCAGCATTTCCCTGCAATAGCTCTTGTAGTACACTATAACTCTGGGTGTGCTTTATAAACCCTGAGCCTCTAATAATGGAAGCAATGTTTTTGTTTCTGTGATCCCTGCCTTCACTGCAAATAAGTATTAGGCCTGAAATGTGGAAACTTATGTTTAATTTCCTTTATTTGCCCCCATCCACACCTTTCTGTACTGCTACAGTAAATCCTTCAGACTAATTATTATCCTGTAAGTCACAGCATATGCTACTCACAGCTTAACGCACAGAGATGCATCATGGCCCTTTCCCAAAAACTACAACAAAACCAGGACAAGATTAAGTGTATACAAGGCAAACACACCCACAATCTAATCAAGACAAAAAGAAGAAATCCTGGCTCTGTTTGAGTCAATGGGAGTTTTGCCACTGACTTCAGTGAGGTTAGGATTTTATCCAAGATAAACAAGTATGAGACAAGACAAAATAAGATAGTTTAGAAGTGGGAAGTTTTATGGATGAGTCATGGGAGAATAAGAGAAGGGATATTTACTTCCTGGGGGGAATGAAGATGAGACAAAAATGAAATACGAATTTTTTTTTTTTAGATGAGCGCAGCATTAAGAAAAGTGAGGGTTGAAGAAAATGGGATGTTTAACTCTTGATCTAGCTCTCAATTAAAAGGTAAGAAATGCTGGGTACCCCTGACCTTATGGTCCCTGGCACTTGTAGGACCAGTCCTCAAGGAGAGGAGCTACTGCTGTTCTTAAACTATTACATGGGTACTTTAGCTCATCTGGGCTTTTTGTTGTGATGAAATGGTGCTTAAAGTGGTGTAAAATGTTACTATGGGAGATGTTCATGAGGGCAGTGTTAGGTTGCTGAGGTTTGCCCTCCCTCTGTGGGAAAAGCTTCTTTGCTCCAGAAAATGATCCTCTGAGGTGCCAGCTCTGAATTATCCTCTCAAGACTTCATTGCTGCCTGTTTTTGCAATCAGCAGCACAAAGTCCAGCTGGAACTCAGTCATTAGTGGTGTACTCCAGGGTTGCTAGGGTACCTGTGTTGGGGCCAATAATATTAAATATCTTCATTGATGAGCTGGACAATGAGATGCAGTAAGTCTGGAGGAGATACAAAACTGGGAGACTGATACAGGAGATGGGTGTGCTGCCTCTCAGAGGGAGCTGGACAGCTTGGAGGAGAGAAGGCACAGGGGGATTTTATCAATGAATAAAAATGTCTGACTGGGGAGGGTGGTCACACACTGGGACAGGTTGCCCAGGGATCTTGTGAATCACGGACTCAAAGAATCACTGAGGTTGGAAAAGACCTCTAAGATCCTCCAGTCCAACCATCCACCTATCACCAGTATTTCCCACTAAGCCATGTCCATCAGTACAACGTCTAAATGCTTCTTGAACATCAACATCCTTGGAGATGCTCAAAACCCAACTGGACATGGCCTTCAACAACCTGCTCTGGCTGATTCTTCTTGAGCAGGAGTGGGACTAAATGTTATCCAGAGGTCCCTTCCAATCTCAGTTGATACGTGTTTGTGTGTTTTCCCACCCGGATAGAAAAATTTTAGCCAAAGCAGCCTAAAATTAGCCTACACGAGTTCTTGACATGTCTGTGTCTATGTCTTTGGTATTTGGATAAATAACAAATTCTTTCCCTAATCCTCTCAGTTCCTACAGACAGATTTTACATCTGCAAGCTACTCAGGGATGTTATGTTTCTGATATCCACTACACATGCACAAACGAGAAAGTCTCTGGTCTAGGCCAAGGTTTGTACAATTTGCCTCAGCAGTTAATAGAAGTTTCTTCACACATTTGAGTGGAAATGAGACAGAGCACTAGTAAAATTGCAGTGGGTGAATCACCTCGTGAAACTCAAGATGCTGACAGTTTATGATACTTACAATGATGGTGGCTTCCATTAAAATGTCATTCAATGGCTCTTGCCACATTAATTTACTATTCTGAGTGCAGAGGAAATGTTTGACATTACATATACTAGTGAACACAATCTTACTAAACTCTCAATTGAAAATTCTGGTGCGACCTGAAAACAGCAAAGAGGGAGAGAGAGCATTTTGTCTCAGTCATGCAGTCACTGTCATCAGGGCGACTTAGTGCTGCTGCAGGGAAAACACTGCTGCTTCTCTGCATTGAATTGAATCCCTGCTAAAGGCAGAGCAGATCTGAAGGCCACCTATCCCTTTGCTGGAAGGAGCTTTTAAGAGACAGCGTAAGAGCAGAACATGGGTAATGCAACTTTTTCTACTCTACTCATTATAGGTTTGTAATAACCGCCTGGGAATAGCGTGGATGCATTTGTCCTTGCAGCAGAGGTAGGGAAGAAACCAAAGACAGCGGGCCAAAGGCAGACCAAGAAGAGGTCCAAAGACAGCAGAAAGCACAATAAACCAACATAGAGTGGAGATATTTTCTATGCTTTTCTATTCTGTCAGTGATGGGAAGACAGTTTGGGGGCAGACCTTGGTAACATCTTCTCCCAGAAAATTCCCAAAGAGTTATTGCTTTTGCACAAACTTTACCCTGCTCCTCAGAAACCACATTCCAGACTTTTCTTGCTACAAGTCTATATCTGTTTATCTATTACTGGAACTAAAATGTAGCCATGAAACCCAGACTCATCCTAGGCCTGAAGAAGACCTGCCAGGGTCTCCAAATCTTTTACAAATGGCATTTAAATCAAGTGATTTATTCACCTAATCAAAATGTAAATAATATATACAAGTTCTGGACTTCAAAGATTCTCCCTCTCATAGTAGGATACAGATAAAACCACAGTTTTCATAATACTGGTGACAGCTGACAGTAGTTGTTCAGCAAAGTTTGCTTTGCCTATCTTACACAGAATGTGCCTCCTGGAAGCAAGAGCCATAAAGAAACCAGGCTAAGTGACACAAATGAAGCAAGATTCAGTGCTCAAATAGTAAGAGTAGACATGTATGCCCCTGTCGTTAAAAAAAAAAAAGAAGGAAAGATTTATCTCAGAAAGATTTCTTTCTGTGGGGCTGAAAACAGTGTTGCTTGGGCACAAAAACAAAGAAAGTGAATGAAAAGGTCCCCAGTACCCTATATGAGCCATATTTCGTATTTAAATGCAAGATTACCTTGAATGGTTTCTTAAATGATTTATTTGGAAAAAGTGAAGTCAAGCAGAATTGCTGTTTCTAAATTCACTTGAAAACATTACACTAGTTAATTACTATATCCTGTCAGGACAAATATTAAATGAGAATTCCACAGAGTCAACAGTACTTTCCCCCATTAGCCGAGGAACAGAGAGAGAAATCTGAAGCGTATCTTCAGCCTCCACTGTTTCTCCATTAATAATTACAAGTGTGGCAACCATTCTGGGCAGCAACTGGCAACTGTGTCCTGAATGACATAACAAGACAGAGTACTCAAAGCAGTGACAAGAAAGAAAGAAGAGGCAGATCCACTTCCAGACGAGATCCATAGGCAATGCATTAAGAAAATAATAATAATGGAGGGACATTGTGGAAAGTGTGAGCAGATGAAATTGGATTGTTGCATCAATAGACGTGAATCTGAAATTATGACAAATGATAATAGACAATCACGAAGAATAACAAGAAAGGAGTTCAGAGAGAAAAGCCTTAATACAGTACTGAAGACTGAGAGACACAAAGGAGTGCATTTGAGCAAGTTATTGAAAGGGACCAGCTGCTTAGGAAGCAGAATAGAAACATTTTGTTAATCTTGGTATATTTTACTAGTTACTTTGAATTACAGATGCAGTTTAGAATGGAAAACATTTCTGGTTTATCTCCCTTCTACTACCTCTTTTACTCTTAGGAGGACAAATTCTATCTCTGGCAGAACATTTAGTCTGCAAAAAAAAAAAAAAAAAAAAAGAGAAAAAATATCATGTAGTGTTGTGTAAAGTCCTCTCACCCATTCCTTGAAGCAAGGACATTTATAAACTTACTGCTTATGTGGGCACGTGGCATTGATAAGGAGAGCGTCGTTTGGGATTATTTCTCCTTGATCAGCTCTATCTCTAACATACGTTAAACTGTTGTGATAAGCAGTCAAGTTTTTGTTATGATAGTTGCCACAAAAAGATGACCCAGACAGTTGATGTAGGTGGCAATATTAAGCTGGGGAAGGCAGCATGAATGCAGGACTTCCAGCAGTAGACTGATTCATTGCCTGACAGATCAGAGAAAACTAGTGATATATATCCTCAACTACCATATCAATGTCTATGTTTAGGTATTGAAGAAGCTGAAAATAGCTTACCATAGCTGGGAAATGCAAGATTATACCCCTGCGATTATCTAAGCAGGACTGCTCTACTTAACACAGTGTTGTCTGTCTATGGTTAAGCACAGTGTTACATTGGTACCAGTCTCTCCCCCTTGCAAAGTTTGCAAAGCCCTTGTTCAGTGCAAGAGACACAGCAGTGGCAAACACTGGGACCAAAATGTGAAACTTATAATGAACCTCTTGGACTGGCATTAGATCAGGCCAATGTCTGGTGTCACCATTTCATGTGGATGACACTTGGCACATCGTGACGCAAAATGAAAGTAACGTCATGTGATGATAAGTAACTGCCCATGCTGCATTAACCTGGTTAATAGCAGACTGTGGACACAAATACAGTAATTTCGTGACTGTGTATACGTATACATTAGCACGGGTAGCTGGAAAAGAGATTTTAAAAAGGCAGGACAGAGCCAAAAGTCTGGCACACCAAAACAGTCACACTGCATCCCACCCTGTTTCATGCTGCAGAGACATTTTCCTTTAGGAGGCCACTCAAACACGTACCAGCTGCTAATCTGCCTACTGCCCAAAGATAGGCTGATTTACCAGTCTCTGGTACCTTGTATAATCATTCACACCTGTGAAAGGTCACTGAAAGTACAGCACATCAGAGTCGTGCTGTTTAACACCCACTGTGTACAGATGTAAATGGCCGGCCGCTGTGGAAAGCAACTGAGAAGGGATCCAATATGCCACACTAATTAAAAGTCTGACCAGATATAACTAGATGAAAACCAGAGGAAAAAGAGGAAGCATTTATTTCTTATTTATGAAGCATATTTGCACTTTCAGTAACACCAGAAGTAAACACATCAATAAAACTTGCTGTAATTGCCAATGACTTTATCATCTATATTAGAAATATGTTTCTGCAAAGAACCTCGTGAGTCACGAAGTCTTTTGCCATTGCATCAAACAACATTTAAATAAATGATGTTCCCAGTAGTGCCAATGTGAAGGTTAGCAAAAAAAAATCCATCATTCAGATGCTTTGGAAACTTAGCTGGGAAAAAAAAAAAAAGTGTACACAGAAGAGCAGATTGAAAGAGACTACTCCACCAGTTTCCTGACAGAAATGTAACTGGTTTTCTAGAGAGAAGAAATGTGAAAAGCCCCATTTATTTGGATACTCTTACTATGTTTGATAGAATGCTACCCAAGGCACTATCTAGTTACTTAGTGAAGATGGAGAAGAGCAGAGAAATTTTTGGTTAGGAGAGATGTTGGCTAAAGAGGGGACACCAGAGGGTAACAATAAAGAATGAATCATTGCTGATCTTGGATCTCGTGATCTTGGACCTCTGCTTTTTACCTCATGCCGGCAGACGACACCACCTTTCCCCATTAATACAGAAGAATATTGGAAGTTGGAATATGATATAATCTTAGAGACTTGATTAAGAGAAATGCCGTAACATTCAGTAGCACAGAGTGAGATCATGAATCTCAAGGGCAAACATCTCAATATTTTGACATCCTGGTAATTTGAGAGTTCGTCTTTTGGGACAGTTGAAGAGAAGATGGCCTAGAGACATGAGGTGATTTCAGGGTGCAGTTGTGAATAACAAACACAATCTTAACAATTTACAAAAGGAGATATTCCTAATGGACCAATAGAAGAAAGATCACTAGATGTGCTTCTACTGAGAAGTCCTTTGAAGAAATGCTCAAGAGAGATGGGCTATCTGTGCAGGAAATTATAGCTCAAAAAGCCAAAGGAATTCTTGCAACTGTAAAACTACCATTTTTGAGATGTTTCTCTTTAAGAAGAAAAGGGAAATTTGATTAGTTTCTGCAGCAGATTATATGGGAAACCTGTTATTTTCAGGCCTGAACTCAGTGGTCCAGGAAATCTGTATCACACAATAATCTAAATTTTCAAGTTACCTGCAGCCCCTTTTGCCCATTATTTTCCATACAAATGTCTCTAAGCTAATATATATATAAATACATATTAAATATATGTATAAATATATAATAGCTTAGACAGCCTCTTTTTTCTCCCTAACACTTCCCTTTATCATATTAAGACATAAAACTCTGCTAAAATTTTCGTCTGTTTTGATGAAGCAAAACCCACACTATGGGCTACGACTGCTCCAGTTGAGAAGCCACCTCTAGGGAGACCTGCACCATCCTCTTCAGCCTAGATTACTGTTGCACCATCAACTGCCAATACAACATGATGCCCTCTGAGCTCGAGTTGGTTCATATCTGAGGAGGCTGAAGAATCTACCCATTTGGTTAATCCCTCTTCACTAGCGTTGCTTTTCATTCAGGAGCCAAAAAGAGGATTAGCTGAAGACACCACTGTGCCAAGGGCTTTGCAAGAACTTGCCCAAAGAGAGTGCAGTGAAAGCCAATGACCCACAGATGTTTGTATCAGCCAAAGTCACAGTCCTTGGGACCGCCCTCGGAGTTTGTTACATGCACCTTTTTTTATCATTAATAAATTGCAGACTGTTCACTGTGTCTTCCCAGAGTAAAAGGAATGTCAAGGGCATACATGAATCCCCTATGTTTACATATCAAGCTAGAAGGTACCAACGGTTCAGACAGATAACAATTACACTGAAAGCATAAGACTGAAGTGTTCAGCATGAAAGGAGCATTCATCTCCTTAGTCTGTTACACCCTAAACTCCACCAATGATTTTGCAGAATTAAGTGCTCTCTGCCCCAAATCTGCTTTACTTTTTCCTTGATTCTCTTGCAGTCAGTATTTCTCTGTTCCTATCAGTCTAGAAAATGTTGGTTTAGTCTGCAGATTTTGTTTGTACTTTCAAAGATCAAAATATCTACTTTTATAACAGCAACATTCTTCTACCTTGGAACTGCAGTTTATTTCACAATCTGGCTGCCTGTAGACAATTACACAATAAACTGGATCTTTCAGCCAGCTTGATTACAAGCACAGAGGGACTTCTTTAAAAAAAACCACGAAATTCATTTTAATCTCTTTGTAGAATTACAGATTAACCCACTATCTGTTGAGATAAGAGGAATGAGACACGAGACGCTGGGTGCTAAACATTCTCATAATTTCAGGCTCTCTACAGACGAAGGAGTTTTGAATTCATTCCTTATTTTCCAGATCATCAGCTTTAATTGTAAACTCTTCATCATTACAGACTATGGCCAGCACAAAATCTTACCAACCGCAGAAGCTTTTTAAGTCCAATGCACAAACTCCCCTGTCTATGGGGTTCAGAAAGAAAGTTTTTTTGACCTTTTGTGTCCACGCTGGCAACCAGCTCCTGAAACAGTGCTCGGGAAAGTGCTTTGAGATCTCTGGATGAAAAGAAAGATCTTTCTCAAACCAAGCAAATATGCAAAACCCTTCATGAATTATCTGAAATGTATCTCCATTTGAAATGCTTCCTCCGATATTTTCTGTAAGAGAAAACCTGCAACTTGGGAAGTAATGAGGACATTTCACTGGCCAGGAGGCAGCAGTGTTGATGAGCACACCAAAGCCTGATCACACAAACAGAGAAAAGAACAGAAATCTCCATGTGTTGTTTGAACCTATCAAACCAGAAAGTGAGATGTCATTTGATTAGGACAAAATGACCAGTTCTGTCAGATTAGAAAAGTTTCTATCATTACTCATCTTTCTTCTGAGAAACATTTCATCAGACCATCAGCTTTGGAAACCTATTGACTAGCTGCCATTAGACTACTTTATATAACTAATCCTCATTAGAAACGTGTTGGTCACACAGTAATGTGAAGAATGTTAATTTCTGTGGACTTCTTCACAACCTTTATGTCCAGGAGTGCAATTTAAATCAGCAGAAAAAAAATACTTCATCATCGCTAAGGAATTCCAACTTTAGTAAAATACAGAAACATTGAGTACAGATCCCAGATTACAGGATAAAAGTTTTGGACCAGGACTTGAGAAAGTAGAATAAAGCAATGTTTCTTCTCCCTTTCAGAAGAAACAATTTTTGCCCCCAACCATAACTTTGATTCAAGTTTGCTGTACAGTGCAGAGACAAGGTTAACTTCACCAAGCGTAACTGTAGGCAACAGGAGTGGTCTTCCATCACCTCATAGCCAAAGGCTGGGATATTTACCGATGCTGTGAAAAGTCTAAATCAATATCCTTTTCTGCTGCTGATGATGTGAACTCTTGTATTGCAGGTCATTGAATTAATTATGATACTCTGCGGGTTGCCTGCTGGTGAGGCACCTCGTCCCTCCTCCATGCTCTCCAGCTTGCTGCTGCAGGTGTTGTCTTGCGTTGTATAAATAGATGGGACTGGAGCAGGAGCACTCTGCCTTGCAGACAGCATTGAGCTGCCGAGGCACAGAGTAATTCAGCCTCTCCCTGGCTCAGTTCATCTATTGAAATACACACAAAGGCTTCAGCGGACGAGATGATGAAAGGCCAGCCCTCTTCATGCTCCGTAACCTCTGATTAGGACATTCGCTGCAAACGTGGGAGTTGTTCATCCACATCCATGCTTTGAACTTTTTCCCTGTCTTTTCAGAAGTTTTCCACATTCCCTGCGGCTCAGATTTCCACCTCTTGCTGGAAACCTACAAGCTGTCCACAGCCTACAATGCTGAGGGCTTTACAAATGCTTAAACTGTGCAGGAATGACACAGAAAGCTAAATGAGTGCATGGTGTGGCTTGTTCCATCCCACTGTAAGGTGATCCCCTTAGGGTTAAGCAGGCTGTCATTGCACAGCCATGCAGACCAGTCCGGTGTGGAACAAATACATCGTGTCATAGGATCCTACAATCATTTTGTAAAGTGGATATATATGCTGCCAATGCTCTGCAAATTGATTCTGACAAGAAGGATAATAATAACACACCATCCACAAGACCATCTGGCCCTTCCTAACAAAAATATCTTAATCAACTATTAGAGATGCTTAATATGCATCACAGCAAGAATTATTTGTGGATGTTGTACTGAGGCTGAAACCAAATGCAAAGAAAGAGCATAGACATCTTATCCGGTGTGGAGCGCTGTAGAAGTCATTAAAGCTTGTGCTGACTTGCACAGGTTGAGCATACGGCCCATCGTATTTAGAAACGCAGTATTAAGAGTGGTTATGCTCTGAAACTTAATAAAATTACAAATTGGAATATCTCTACTGAAATTAATGATCCAAAATATTACAGTCAAGCAGAAGTCAGCCTTGTCTCGAATTTTGAAGGTCATCTGTAGTCATAAAAATGCAGTTTTATGCTTTAGAGCTTTGGAACAATAGTAAGACTAAGGGGAAATCTGTCAGTGAGGCAGGGGGGAAAAAGTCATCACTCCCCCCCTACTGCAATTAATTTGAAAAAAATCTTCAACTGATTATCTCTACATTAAAAACAAAGAAAAATAAATCCCATCCTAGTGACATATACAATAAACACGTGGCCATTATTTCTTTTCATTGTTTTTTTTTTGTTATTGGCAAAAAGATGATATGAAATAAAAAGACCCAATGGAGAAAGTGTTTCAGACACAAGATTCTGCCAGGCTGCCAACCTGACATACCCACTGCAATCCAGAACGGGAACTTGACAAATGATAGGTTCAGGAAACAATCAGGGGAAGAGAAAATAGTTTGAATCAAGCCAAAGCAAAGCCTTACTTTGCGGAATGGGGAAAACAGATAGAGAAGAAAACAAAATCCGCAGGGGAAAAATATCTGGGGAAAAAGTAATATTTATTTAGACTCAAGACTCAAGGCAATTTTTACATTTTCATGAGAAAAAAAATTGTTTCGGATTATTTCGCCTTTCCTCCATTGTGTCAGCACTTTCATTTTCTCCTTAAAAAAACAGTAGGAAAGAGGAAGTGGGTGACTTTTTAAGTAGTTGATTTTGCCAAAAATCTTCTAGCCTTTTAAAATTATATTTCCCATTTTGCAGCCATGAGCATATTTTTTTTTTAACTTTAGAAGAATCCTTATTGCCTCTTACCAAAAGCATATGTTGTACTGGACCAAATTTCAGATAATTACTTATCTCACAGAAATATCATGTTCAGCTCTACCCAAGACCAACAAAGAGTGGAGATACTACTAAGTCCCTAGAGAGAAGAAAAGAGAAAAATGAGGAACTACTAAAAACAACAAAAAGAAATTACTCCAAATAAGAGATCTGTTGCTTGGAGGAGGAGGATGATAAATATGAATTAAATAAGAGCTGATCATACTGCTCTTGACCAAAAAAATGTTTGAATAGTTTTGACAAAGTGATCAGAAACTTAAAAGCCCTGCCCTAACATTGCCATATTCCTTGGTCCAAGCTACACATGCCTCGTACAAAAATAGGAAGAGGTCCTTCTCCCAGAGACCTTACAGGGCCCACCAAGGAAACAATGACTACAGAAAGGGAGATGTTTGCTTTTTACTTCTTGAACATTGTGGCTGACCTGTTCCCTTTTGGAAGTGAGATAAGGTTTAGGCATTTGTCAGGAAAGCTTTCTCCCTGATCTACACAAGTTTGACTTTCAAATGGACATGGCAATATTTTTCAGACTTCTTTTCCCTCTCTCTCTCCAATGGAAAAGCTTTAGTATAGCTAAAATTTTAAAAGGGGCACAACAACAACAGTGAAAATGGTAAATCTAAATCAATACAAGGTAGCTCTAGATCTAACCTCTACTGAAAGACCATTTTGAATTTTTCGGTCCTTGAACCTCTCCCTCGGTTGAGGGATTAAATTAAAAAAATTGACTTTTTATCTTTATTTTAGCTGGAAAAAGTGGTTTTATATTCACATTTTCATGGAAGAGGAAGTTTGTTTTCCATGCAGCTGTGTACTTCATGCTGACAGCTGTATTTCTCATAGATGTGATCACTCAGTCTGAGGAATTCTGAGCTCATCCCACGTAGGGTTTCGGAAATGATCAGAGATACCTTGAAATTGTCCTGAAGAGAGAAGAGCTGCAGGACAATGTACACTTTGCAGCTGTGCAGATTATTTTTTCTCTTATGACTTCAATAGAGTCAGAAGAGATAACAGAGATCTTTGGATCCCTATTTTTATTTTTCGTGCAAGTAGCAAGAGAGAATTCATGAAGTCCAAAGAGTTAATAGAACACTACACTACTGGTACATTGCAGAAGACAGGACTGCATCCTGTTTCTTCTGCGATGCATGGTTGCTTACTGACCTGATTTTTACAGGTGTGGAAGTCAAAATAAAAACTTCCTCAGAGTGGTAGAAAAATGAGCTGTAACTTCACATCAATCCAAACATGATGGCAGGGCTGGTACAAGAATTTCTGTCTCTGCAGGTTGGGCAATATTTTCCCCTGTGCCCAGTTCTAAGATCTGTTTTAATGCTTCCCAGCTGGGGCTATGAAAGGATCCACAGCAAATCACTGATATTAAAATCAGTGATCTAAAAACAACCAATCCAACAAACAATAAACTTGTCAATGACACATAAGAGGCAGTCAAGAGAAAATCTGTACTGGCAGAAAAGTAAGAGTGGGTCTCCCTGGGGAAAGGGGAAACCTGTTTTCTCTTGAGGCACATTCTGATGGAACTCAGACATGTATCACTTCAACATCACACCTGCATAATTAATACTTTTGCTTGGGGTTTTCCAATGTGCAGATGCAAAACCCCAAATCTTGTGCATCCTGTGAAGATGAAGGTAAGAAACGCAAGTCAGTTGCAGTATTGCAAAGCATTATAAGTAACCTACATGAGTAACTTGCTCTCCCTCAAATACCTCATCAATCTGAAAGCTACAAAGCTCATATGTCTCTTCTGCCAATTCGTTTTAACTGTCAAAGAGGTTGTTTTCAAAGGGCTCAAGTGACAGCTCAGGAATCCATCTTCGTGGATTGGCAGGGCCTAGGAACTGTGTCTCTGAACTGTACAGAGGTCAGTCATTTAATTTCATACTGGTTCACATGATTTATACATTCTCCAGCTCTTGATTCAGAACAGGCTGTGCTTCCTCTGCTAGTCAGGGTATAATGCCTGTCTAGGGATTACTCCCTTCTGTGTAGCTTGTACAATTATAAAGCACAATTTTGGTTCTAAAAAAGATCAATACAGTATTATTATTCTCGTATCAAAAGGAGCAACACCGAGTTGTTCTGTGAACACAGAATCTGAAAAAAGAACTTGTCAAATGTTCACTGAACATCCCTCTGACAACAGTTATGGGCACAGGTAATATCAGCGCTCAGTTCTTGGCATAGGCAAGATAGTTGTGTGTTAAGGGGTCTGAGGCATAAGGGAGAAGGATGGAATTCATGAGGAACTTCCCTTGTGAGCAATAGGAATGCTTAACATTGTTGAGAACTCAAGATGTTCTAGTATGCTTATTTTTGGACAAAGAAGGAAAATTATGAAGAAATACAAGAATTTGTTTGTCCAGCCCTCATAGTTTCAAAGGAAGCACCCCAGACTTCTGGGTTTGCAAAGTGGCCTATCTATCTACGCACAGTGTGACATTTTTTGTCACCTCTACATTTCCTCACTCATACAGGGTCCTCAGTCTTAGCAATACTCAGAAGAATTCTAAGGTGGACTGCAAAGCTGACCTGGAAGTGCCATCGAGAGAAAAACATCATCCAGGACTTGCTGAGAAATTTGCATTTGAGATCAGTAGAATGATTCTATCTCAGAAGTGCTCAGACATTTGGCAAATAGTGCAGAAAGAGAGGGAAAGAGGTAATTTTTTTTTTTTCCTACTTCCCATTGCCTTTTTGTTAATCCCATTCACTGTGGTCTTCTGTGTCGGGATCCTGAGGACAACGCCATGCATCCTGTACTAATTGCTGTGAGGTAGGGCACCAGTCTGGAAATACATCACCAGCATTATCTCTGTAAACCTCATACATCTTCTGCCTTCATGTGTTACACATAATTGCAGCTTTGGCATGAATCCATCTGCTGAGCGATTATTCTCTGCCTTCAATCCAGAAGGCTTCATGCCTTGACAAAATCACTAAGCTATCTATATATCTATGCTCTTTTTATGGCTCGGAAAATTAAACTGTTTTATGTCTTTGTTATTTGTCTTTGAGGAACTTGTAAAATAAAGGGTAACAATAGAAATGCAACCAATATTTTGAAGTTCACTTTCTCCAGTTATTTCACAAGTAACTCACTGTTCTTCCTATTAATGCAGACTTTTCTTTGAATCGGGCTAACTCATCCTGTTGTTTGGTCCTGATGGAAGTGAAGAATCCAAGAATATCTAAGTGCCTTCACTTATGTTTTCTAAAAGACCTGTTGGTGCTTTTAGCAGATCAAGAAGAAATGAGTCAGGCCAGTCAGTATTTGCCTTGTGACATAGCTAGGACACATGCACACTGCTAAAGACAGAGCTTCCCTTGGCTTTCTGTGGAGCTCTTAGTGATTTGGGTTCTCCATCTGGATTTCCTGCCAGTCAAAGTAACCCAGCCAGCAAAGACCTAAACAACTCACAGTAGCTTCTTGCACAAGACAGGTGCTTGATTACAAATACAGTTACATCATTCTCTAGTAGGCTACTCTACCATTCCTGGGTATTTTGCTGTCTCTGTACTGACTTCGGAGGGACATATGGATCTTGATAAAATCCTGTGTTGAAAACTTTCCCAGCATGGCCATTATTAGTCCAAAACCAGCATATGAAGATGAGATCACTCTTAAGTTCTGTCCCAGTGTCTCAGCATTACTAGCCAGTATGTACCAAGCTGCTTTGAGCCCCCTTGTAAAATATTGGTGCATTTATTTACATTACATCTAGCTAAGCTCCGTAGATGAGTACTGTGATGCTGAGGGAAGAAGGAAGACTTGTGCCTCTGACTCCTATTTCCTTTCTTTCACATGGATACAACACCGTTAGAATCACTGCAAAACAGCACTTGCACTGAAAGATGGTGTTCTGGGTAAACTGCTATTTGGGATAATGTTGTGGCTGTTGGTTGAGTTGTTGAGAAGAGAGTCCTGCCTTCGTGGATTCACACTGTCCTTGTGTACCCTCCAAATTCATTAATTATGACAGTATCCACAGTCAGCATATGCCACCACGAGTTAATTACGTTTTCAAAGAGCCATAGCCATTTTCTTCTTTCAGCTCCAAGCATTTTTTTCTCACTTGAAGGTGCTCCTAGGCTTTACATGTGTTCTAGCAATCCAAGCACATCTGTAAATGGTTTCTGCCATGTTTGGAAACTTGTCCTGGTTTCAGCTGGGACAGAGGTGTTTATTTTCTTCAACTTGTCTGGTATGATGCCATGTTTTGGCTTTGGGAGAAAAGCAGCGTTGATAACACACCTATGTTTCTGTTGTTGTTGAGCAGTGCTGCACCGACCCAAGAATGTTTCAACTCCTTGTACTGTCCTGCTGGTGAGGGGGGCTGAGTGGGCACAAGGAGCTGGGAGGGGACAGAACCTGGACAGCTGTCCTAGGCTGTCCAAAGGGATGCTCCATAACATATGACATCATGCTCAGGGACTAGCTGGGCATCCGTTGCTGGGTAGTGGGCTATGGCGTTGTAAATATATTTTATCACTATTATTATTTTATTTTTCCTTTTTTATCTTAGTAAATTCTTTTTGTTTTGTTTGTATTTTTTTTATCTCATCCCATGAGTTCTGCTTTGCTTTTTTTTTTCCAGATTTTCTCCCCCATCCCACTGAGATGGATTTTGTGGTGCTTAGCTGCCTGCCAGGTTAAACCACAACAAAGCAGAAGAAAGGAGAAGCCTGAAAAAGTAAAGACTTTTCAGTGCCATTTCAGGATACGCTGTTTCATCAGAACCTCCTGAACTTTATTTAGAGAAGTCTTAGCAGATTTAGCCACTCCATACTAGAATGTATCCAATCATAGAGAAATATTCCTGAAAACAAAACATATCCCCTGTGTGTAGCACCAGATCCAAAGCAATAGGCAGGTAACCACGTGGGGCTGCTGTGTGGCATTTTCTTTGAAGAAGGCCAGGACAAAGAAGAAGGTTGAGCTGTGTGGTACCCCATTTTACTGGGATACCTCACCCTGTGTCAAGCACACTGATGTCTGTTGGCATGGGGACCTGAGGTGTTATTGTAAGACAAAAGAATAAACCTAGTGAGGTGTGTCTAATGTGCCATTTCATATGCTGCCTTGACAGTGTGGTCGGTGAAATACGAAAGAGGCTACTTTCTCCCTAAGTCATGCATCCTCAGTGTAGGAGTGCAGCTTTAAGAGTGAGCTGCCTACATAAATCTACATATGGGTGGCACGTGATGTATTATTTCATACAGCAGCAAATGAATGTTTGTTTCTCATAGATTTCAGCTTGGCTGGCAGCTCTTACACTGCTACGCTCCCAGCTCAGCATGCCTTGCTTGCAAGGAAAAAACCTGTAGTATGCTAAAGGCAATGTGCAACCCTTTCACCAAAATGCCCTAGGAGATAAAATCCTTCTGTCTCATAGGAGAAATGAAAGAGTAGTCCACTGCTTTTTGTAAATGGCAACTTCACGTCAAACGTAGAGACTGTGGACAGCCCAGAAGACACTCCTCACTTTGTGCTTCTTAACATTGTTAAAATGATGGCAGTGAAGCCAATTTATTCCTTTTGATGATCCTCAACTTCAAGCAACAGAGGCAAATGCAAAGCTACATTCGATACAAATTTATGAGCTATTCATGCCGAGAGGCGTTTCCTACTCAAAACTTGAGAAAGTAATCCACAGCAAACAGCCACAAAGTCAACTGAAATATATAGAGTAGGATTATTCAGCAGCTGTCAGTTTGACTTTTGTCTATGGAACCAATATCGTAAAGGAATTACGCCAAATCCACTGAGTTCATGATTATTATTAATGGCATTAAGTGTTGCATACTGTACCTTGTAGATTGCAGAACTGGCATTTTGCCAACCAGTTACCTATTGGAATGCTCATTAAAAAACAGAATTAATTCACTTCCTTGGAAGAGTGCAAAAATTCAGTCAGTAGAATGAAAATTAAATGGATCACATTAAGCAAATATCCCTGTTTGTCCAAATTGAGCATCCTTCTGGATTCCTGCAACGGAAAATGAAGGAAGCTGTTTTGGGAGCTGTTCTGCTCCCATCTCTTCTTTATTTTTCTCTTTAAGGTATATTATGGATTTCATGTTCATGAAAGGAGATTAAAGATGTAGACAGAGGGGACTGTCTTAGAAGCCCAAATGCCACAGAAGGCAAAGAAAATAAAACTCTTTGTTATCACTCCCTCCACTTAACTAAAAACCTATGGAATCTGGAATATGACTTTTGAGGGTCTGGGGTCAGTGCGACTGAACAATGTGGATAGTCATGGAAACCATGCTTGCTGGTGCTTCAGAATGCCACTAGCTCATACAGGGGAAAGGAATCTTGCGTCTTATGCTCTCCTTTCTCTTTTCAACTAGTGCTAACCACTTTCAAAAAGATCAAACTATCAGTTACTTTAAATGCCAGTGGCATGATACAGTCTCTCCACCCCATCCAGCTGGGATCACTCTCCTTGAAATACCATTCTTTCAGTCAAGTGCTGAATATCTCAGAGAAAAAGGCTTAAGCCAAGGTGGCTTAAACCCTTCACTCTGTGGGCTAAAAACCCACACAACATCTATTCTGGCTTAACTGATGGGCAGGAACTCACTGAATAGAGGGGACCTCAGTCCAAATGCTTTCATACTTCCAGCATCCCTTTGCCACTGATGAGTGCCCTACTTACATCTGCATTCAGGAATCATGTTTTCATATGTGCCTCTGCAAGGTGTCTAGCTCTCTGCTTGTGACATGGTCTGTAATAAAATGCTGACCTTTAAGCCAGCAGAATCCTCAGTGCAGCCGCAGCTTAATTTGCAGTAATGTTAAATGATGTGTACAAAAGCAAAAGGGAGCCTGTGTAAAATATCTTTTATTTTTTTCTTCCCAAAAAAGGTTAAATTAGTATACATGGTGTGGAATCTCCATAGTTTTCACTTACCTGCTACACAGCTTGAACTTTAGTCTTTTGGTCCAAAGGGAGAGAAATCAATAGTATCATACTGATACACAAGAAACTTTATTAAAGTAGCCATGGGCATCTCTGCAACCTTACCCTATCAAGCTGGCTTGCTAATTGGTTCGCAACAGTGTGGCGGCCATGAAAATTACCTGGGTCTGTCTTGTGAAAATCTGGCTCTATCAGCATCAAGAACACAAACAGCCAGGGAAGCGGTCAAAGGTCGCTTCCTAGTTGTTGGGAACGGAAAATGAAGCTTGTTAACATTCTGCTGCTGCTTCTTCTAGGGAGAAAAAACCACACATCAGTACTGCAGGGAGCTGTCCTCTGGAGGATTGAACAAAGATGATCAAGCTTCTCTCTGCTCGCTTTCACTCACCCATCAGGCTTTTGCTGACAAGGAAGCCTGAAAAAATCTGCCAAAGTGTCATTTCATACCTGCCTGAAATCTTTAGTTTGGAGTCCTTCTCTTATTTGTCCATCACAACACAGTCTCTGTACCTTTTACGCATTGTCTCCCCTTTTTGCTGTGCCCTGGTCTGTAGCTGTGCTAAATCAAATCCAAATTCAAAATGGTTTGGAACGTCACTGGTGTATGCAGGTTACAATGCATTAACATGTAAAGCTTTTGCGAGAAATACCAATCGTAGATAAAAGAGACGAGAGCTACAATCTTTAAATCCCCCCTGCCACTCATTTCTAATCCAGAAAGCAAGAAAGGTTTGGGCTGGATGCACGAGTTTGCATTTATGTCTTCAAGGCAGAAATGCGACTTGAAGAATTGTGTTACCAGAGTGAACCACTGCCAGCAAGAAGTTGTAGCACCTAATGCACCTGTGTAAGCAGGCACCACTGAAGAAAGTCAGCTCACAATTTGTATGAGCTATACTGCCC
Organism: Numida meleagris; assembly: GCF_002078875.1. Lineage (NCBI taxonomy): Eukaryota > Metazoa > Chordata > Aves > Galliformes > Numididae > Numida > Numida meleagris. The sequence goes on from NC_034438.1 coordinate 2,633,421, forward strand.
AGGGAACAGGAAAGGATCATCAGGGAGGTCCTAGATGGGCTGTATAGGGAGCCTGGAGAAGTCCCAGAGCTCTTGTTGGGGGTTCAGCGGGGCTGTGCTCTGCTCTGTTCCTGGACAGAATGTCTCCTCCTAATTCAGAGGATAAACAGATTCCACTGGATTGACTGGTGGCCATAGGGAGTGGAACTAGGATGGGAATTTCTGTTTTGTCCCAGGCTCATCTGCCTCATTTGATATAGACAGAAACACTCAGAGCAATTTTAGCCAGTCATCCCTTTAACACAGGACAGAATGGTGACAGAATTTAGGTAGATAACCAAATTAGTTACTCCCTAAATTACTGGTTTGTATCAGTTTTTGATGGGTTTCTGTGGCATAAAAAATAATCTTAACATCTTACTCAATTAATCTGAAAGGGCCAGGTGGACAAAAGAAGATGTTCAAACCTCCCTTTTTTATTTTCCAATTCTTCCACTTGAGAGGTCACCCAAAATATATACACAACGGTTTTATGCAGTAACAATGACAAGGAACTTGGTTTATATCCAAGGTTCACTTCCTCAACAGCTATGTATCCTATGGGCAAGAAATCGAGCAAAGGGAGCTGGAGACCTGTGTGGATAAACAAGGAACTCCTATTTTTTTTTTCTTATTTGGTCAAAGCTATAAACCACACAGTAGTTCTCAATTAATAGTTTAAACTGTCTTTAGGGCTGATGTGCGGTCTTCGTAAACCAAAAGACCTAGTCTTGGTATACCGTGGTCTTACATGGGTGGCTTGCATTGGTTTAGGGCCCTGAAGTCTAACTCAGAAAGTACTGCTGATGTTGTCATTATTGCTGCTGAAAAAGTAAGGTAAGCCATTTGTCACTGAAAGCATAGGGAGAAATCAAGGACGAAATAATTGTAAAACTGCACCTTTTTTTATTCACAGTTTGTTATGAAGATAATTTTAATTTCTCCAGTCAGCTCCCTATGGATGTTTTCAGCTTTTCCATATTGTGATGGAAGAGAGTTAATTAGGGATCAGCCATGCAAAATTTTCCATCTTGGCCAGTGTGAAATATTAAACTCCTAAGGAGTCGATGGATTAGATGGAAAAAAACTAAGAAGTTGTGAAATCTGGCTTCATGAATTAACTTTGAAAGAAATGTAGGATTTCAGCATGAATTTTGATGTATAATCTTTTTTCTTAGTTTGAAGTGATTGTCAGACTATGAGAGTCTCATCTGCTTGTCCTGTTCTCTTTTCTATTAGCCTACTCACACCAACAGATCATCCCAATTTTTCAGAGGGAAGAGGAAAGATAAATTTTCTGTCATCATTTAAAAAAAAAAATCTGTTTCTGTGAAGAAAAATAGATTTTTTTTTCTTCAGGTGGAATGGAGGACATTGGACAGGAAAACAAATTGATTCAGAAAGCCATTGAACTCTATGAATAACTCAAATCTCTTCAAATAGGTGATGATTTGCAATAGTTTGTTATTATGCTGCCAGAGACTGCTAAAATGTCTCTCCCTGCACCTCACACACAGATGCACATACTTTAAATACAATATTAAAGATACCCTTGACTAGTAAGGATCCTGTCAAACTATGCTAATCAAATCCAGCTTTGATTTCATGCTTACTTTTCTGCTCATCCCAATTGTAAAGCTAAGCTGTAATTAATACATAAGAGCCTGGTGATTATACAGTATTAGGCTGAACATATAGAGTGAACATACAGCATTAGATTGCATTTCAATAGATCAAACACCGTAAAGAAATAAGATCAACTCCTGAGGTCTGGCATTAGCAGGCTGCTGACTTATCTTGGTGACAATCTTGAACACTTGCATTGATCTCCTGCTACCAGTGGCATCTCCAGCAAGAGCATGTGTGGGTCTTATACCTGCATGAGAGGACTAAATAGGTGACAGTTCCCTTTTATCTTTATTTTTTAAATTAAATTTTAAGCCATGTCACTCAGCAAATTTTAATTATTCCTTTAAAACTGGTCTCGATAGGTGACTGCCACGGCAGAGGTGGTGTGCCCAGTCTGCCCTCTGGAAGCAGATCTGCCAGCCCTCCCCACTGCCTGCCTGTGCATTCAGGGACACTCCACAGGAAGGACAGATCATAGGAAAGAATAAACACTGCATCGTTAACTAATACCATACTACCAAGAGCTATGCAAAAAAATGAAGAAGTGCCTTTAGATTCCTTGTCTAGGACTTGCTAAGGTCTTTGTATTCTCCTCCTGGCAGAGTTAAGGAAAAACTTTCCGTAGTCTGAAACTGAAATACTGAAATACTTCAAAGTAGAAGTAAGGACATGTGACTCCTGGCATTAAGCTTTATAGCGTAGGAAATCTCACAAACTGTAACAAATAGTGAGAATCTAAGAAGTGGAAGAAACGGATCTCTGCAATTCTGAACCTGCTCATTTACTTTGGAGTAAATCTGGAGCTGTTTTCTTAAGAACAAAAATAACAACCAACGACAACAACAAAAAACCCTCAGAGGTCCAGACCTTCAAAGTTAACTTGTCATCATAAAATTTTAAGTAGTTCATACTTCGAGCAGCGCCACGTCTTCAACAAGTATTTTTTTTTTTATTATTATCATTATTATTTACAAAGAAAGAAAACCAGAAATGAAGTGTTCAGCTATAAAGAGAGTTTTATTTTGCATTCAGGAACCGACTGCATTTCACTGCGGAGCCACACAAGAGAGATGCTCGTATTTGAGCACAACTGTGCCATGGCTGTGGCGTGCCTTTTCCCTGCACCATAACAAGATCATATGTGAAAGCCTAAATTATGCAAATGAAAAGGCTCCACTAATACTGTTGAAATATTCCTGGAGTGTACACTTGACAACCTCAAAGTACATTTCACACCACTAATGACTTCATCACTAACACAATTGTCATGAGTCAAGCAGTTTCCATGGCAACGCCCTAGTACAGCTGTTTACCCATATAAAGTACTGCACCTACTTAGTTACATATACAGACAGATCACTAGATTCCTAGGTACTGAAATTGAAATAATTCAATTTTCAGTGTCTCTCTTTATGAAGTGATTCTGCCAGCTATAGGTATTAGCATATCAATGTGACTTTGACAGGGTCTGCTGCAAAAGACATATTTTGCAGGCACTTCATGTCAATTAGAGCCCTAACTGTTTCATGGAATAATCATTCCTGCCAGATTAAGGTCAGGCTGCAAGGTAATTTAATTGGTGCCATTATATCTAGGGGGAAAAAATGCTCTAATAAAGTGCACACACTGTAGCTGCCAGTGAGGATGTGCTAAGAGACATGAAAGGGATTGCCTTCTTAAAGTGTATGGGCAAACCATTTAAAGAGAAAGAAATAAAATGGAAACAACTTCAGATGCTTTGTTTCCAACAAAACTCCAGTGTGTTTGACCAAGAGGGGAATTTTATTTCACTTGAAGTGGTGCTATTCACAAGGGAGGAAGCACTGAAGAAAAACAAATAAGAGTAAGGAAAAGAAAAATGCCCTCACTCTGTGTACATCTTCTTATCTCCTGTGGAATGATAAACATTTTAATTAAAAATCTGAAAAAATCAAAACAGAATGTCTTGTTCCCAGGGCTCTGATGCAGTGATCTGGGCAGGAAACCACCCTGCCTACCCCAGGGAGTGGGACTGGGAGGATTGCTTTTTTCTCCTGTGGAAATTTTTTGACTATCAGCATATTTCATGAACAGCATGAGTCCAGTTTCATACTGAGGCAGGTAGGTTATCACCTAAACTTCCCCTACCCATCCATAATTCTGTTCCAGAACCTCCTTCCCCTCAAAAGAGCCAGAACGAAGTCACCCCATGGTGCTGAGCTTAGGGAGGCATAGCGTGGCCATGTGTCAGTATGAGTGCAGTAACCATCTGCATGGTGATTAGGGTCTGCTTTCTTCTACCTGACAAGAATAATCATTCAAACCTTTTTTATTTCTTTAGATCTTGGTTTTCACTTTTTTTTTTTTTTTTTTTAATTTCTCATAAATTGGATTGTCCTTTATCATATGTTTTTCGCTCTAAAATCAATCAAAGGTTTCAGGAGATCAACTGATGGACAGTGCAGAGAGTTCTCCAAAATGATAATCTTAAAACACAGGAAGGTGATGAAAAGACAAAATTATTAGTTCCATTGTCACACCCCATGATGATTTACCTAATAACAGCCGCCTTACAACTGCCACCCACATTTTGTTCTGACCCTCTTTCTTGTCAAAGCAGAGCAGTGGGGAAAATATTTGCCTTGTGAACTGATTGCTTTTCACAAAATTGGCCACGCTCAGCATTGTGGTCATAACTGCACTCCAAATACCAGTAGATCAAAGGTTAGGTTGACTGAAGATATATGATGTTTACTAAAGTCTCAAGGCCAGATTTTCAGTTGATGTAAACCCTCATTTTCACAGATTCCATCTAGGCTGCAATTGTTTAAATACAGTTGAAGATATTAAAAAATATTCTGATGGGTTCAAGAATAAAAAACTTCAGTTAGGCTCTGTATAATCCAAAGTGTTAATTGTTTTTTTTGTTTTTTGTTTTTTTTTTGCAAGGTTTCTGCAGACTAGTTTCTGTGTAGCACAAGGGTTGCTTTTTTGCATAGAAATATAAATACATTCTTAAGAGCATCAGACTGATAAATTCTGCATCCCTGCAATGCTTGTTTTTATGACTTTACCAGGAAATTAAAAAAAAAAAAAGGGGTTGTGTACTTAGAGTCATACTATTATGCTGTGTTTTTAAAAGTAGTCATGACCTAATTTAGCCCTAAAAACAGAACATAGAATGAAAGTTGCCTTATTTTTCTGTCTGCAAAAAATATATGATATATAACAGGAAATTCTGCAAAATTGGAACAATTTTGCAAAGTTGAAGCAATGGAAAAAGATCAGATTCTGAGCCCTTTGAATTTCCCTATGAATATTTCAAAAGACTCTATTCATTATTACTATTTCCTTTTACTATCCACTCAAGCTTACAGTGGAACTATTTAAAAAGATATAGGAAAGATTTTTTGCCGGTATGAATATTGCATAAACTAACTGAATTAAGGTCAAGCAAAGGTAGATTATAAATGGAAATGAAAGTTTTTTGTCATTATTATTTTCCTTTAAATATGTCTGTTGAACATTTTGGCTCAGCATCCAATCTGAACAGCATTTGATCAGCCATAAATTACCCATTCAAAACTTGATTAATCCCATTATAAATGTAGTCTGACTTCCAGTATTTGATTCACCCTTTATCATGAATGCAGGAACAGGAATGTTTGGGTGAAAGAGAGGTTTGGATTTGAGGGCTCAGCAGCTGAAAACATCTCAAAGTTGTTTGAAAGAACATTTTTACCTCCTTCCTTCCTTCCTGCCTTCCTGCCTTCCTTGCTTTCCTTCCTGCCTTCCTCCCTGGCTTCTTTCCTCCCTGCCTTCCTGCATTCCTCTTTCTCTACTTTACCAAAGTTCCCTTTGATTCCGTTCACTTTTTTCTTATCCTCAAAAGCCAAAGACAATGAAGGCTGCACACAGACCCCAGAAGGGCACAGAGTTTCCCACTGAGGGCATACACACTTAGGTATCCCACACAACTTCTTTATAGTTAGAAGAGATACAGGGCAATCTTCAGCTCAGCTATTCTAGAATTTAAAATGGGTAGAGGTGACTAAGTCTGGAGGCTCTGTTGACTGCACCAGGCAGACCACTAGCCTTTGTTTTTCTGGTCCCTTGTGTCATTTGAAGTGTCCCAGGGTATCTAAGATTTCCACATAGAGATGACAGTACATTGCATGACCCATAAAAAGAAACAAACTCTTCTTACATTCCTCTAAAGTGTTAGCTGAAGACCAGATGGGAAGGACATCTCAAATGCTTATGAATGGACAATCTAGTTAAGAGTTTGATGTTGTAATGGGATGTTGATGGGAGCTTAGACATAAGATTTCAAAAACTTGCCAGAGTGCTGGTGAACGCAAAAATGCTGTCTTTCCTCTAACCATGGTCGTATACAGAACAGAGAGTTAATGCATACAGAAGTGTAGGAAGAGGACAGTCTCACATGTTTTGTACAAAGATGGTACAGATTATGCAGATTTCATAGAATCGTAAAATCACAGAATGGTTTGGGTTGGAAGGGACCTTTAAGATTATCTAGTTCCAACCCCCTGCTATAGGCAGGGACATCTCCCTCTAGACCGGATTGTTCAAAGCCGGATCCAGCCTGGCCTTGAGTGCTTGCAGGGAGGGGGCATCCACAGCTTTGCTGGGCAACTGTTGCAGTGTCTCACCACCCTCACAATAAAGAATTTCTCCCTAATATCTAGTCTACATCTACCCTCTTCCAGTTTAAAACCATTTCCCCTCATCCTATTGCTACATTCCTTTATGAAAAATCCCTCCCCAGCTTTCCTGTAGGCCCCCTGCTAGGCCGCTCTCAGGTCTCCTTGGAGCCTTCTCTTCTCCTGGCTGAAGTGCCCCAACTCTCTCAGCCTGTCCTCATAGGGGAAGTGCTCCAGCCCTCTGATCATCTTTGTGTTCCTCCTCTGGACCTGCTCCAACAACTCCACGTCCTTCTTGTATTGAGGGCACCAGAACTGGATGCAAGACTCCAGTTAGGGTCTCAAGAAAGCAGAGGGGCAGAATCACCATCCTTAACCTGCTGGTCACGCTTCTCACTGCAATCCAGGATACAGTTGGCCTTCCGGGCTGCTTTAATACAGTTTAATACAGTTAAATACAGTTTAATACAATTTCATACAGTTCTGCCCATGTAGATTAGATGCAAAACTCCCAATAGATAATCAGCTACCCTATCAGAAGGTTGAATACATAAGATGTTTTTTTGGTAGGAATGTAAATTTTGTACTCTTGAAAATGCAAAATTACTTGAAGCTCTGTGTAGCTGTCACTGTACCCATGTTATCATAAATTTCTGTCACAGCTGAGGAAGGAAGCAGTAGTCAAACTTATTCAACAAGCATCTCTGGTTTGAACAGAGATCTGGCTCTCTATTTCTTTTCCCTGGCCTGGATGCATTCACTGTTGAAGCAACTTCAGCATCACTCAACATTTGTGAAGCAGAGAGCTAAGCCGCCCATTGTGGCCTTGTTGCTGTTTCTACTCCTGTGCTAGGGAATCTGTCTGCATCCATATCATGACAGTTTTCATGAGTGTTTTCGCAACCACCACTAAACTACTTTGAGATCATCATCCTGGGCAAGATCTTTGGTATATGGAAAACATCCTGCTCTTCAGAATGGGTCCTTCAAGAGGAGTAAGCATGCAAATAAACTGCAGCTTCACCGTGACTGAAGCTTGTATTTGAAATATTACACTTGATGTGCTAGTTACATGTAGAGCTATACCCACAAAACTGATTGGACTGGAAAAAAAAAAGTGTTTTAATGAGGTATGCCTGTGTACACATGCTCTACTAAGGCCACTTGCATCATAAAGGAGCCCTTGGGACCAGGGAAGTGGCTAGATGGGGATGTGGGAGGCAGTGGTGGGCAAACAGATTGATTGATTTTCTGCTGTTTTATGAAGTATCACAGTCCTTCTCTGTCTCCTTTTCATAAAATCATAGAATCCTAGCATCATATAATCACAAAAGTTGGCAAAGATCTCCAAGATCATCTAGTCCAACAGTCCACCTGTCAACAATATTTCCCACTAAATTGTGTTTCTTAGTACAACATCTACGTGCTTCTTGAACACAAGAGAATCTCTCTCTCTCTCTTTCTCTCTCTTTCTCTCTCTCTCTTTTTTTAATATATATTTCTTCAATAATCTCTTCCTTTTCAGTTCCTTGTGATAGGAATTATCCTGTTGCCTAAGTCTGTATAGAAAGAAGTGGGCAAATTGTTCACTGAAAGTGATTCAGAGTGTAGGATAGCATCTAGCTTGCAAGAGGAATAGCTTTTATTTTCCTTCTGAAAGACAAGGAAAACTAGAGATGGAAAGTTTTCACACTTGTGAAAACACTTTCTTTCAAAGGTTTTCAGACAACAAATAAATTAAACAGATGACGAAAGCCGATGAAAACTGGGAAAATACTGTCATAAACAGACGTTTACAAAATACATTTCCATCTGGCTGAAAGCCATTCACATTCTTTGTTTCTTGTTTTTCTAATCTTGTTTTGAATGAAACCACTTTTAGCGAGGTTCTCAGCAAATCTGGAGATAACCCTCTGATGGTGAGGACTGACTGTTTAATTGCCAGCAGATTTCTCTTTGTAATTTGAAGCAAATCTGATGAGTCTGGCTGGCTTCACCCTTATTGCCATGAGAAGACTCTTCAGGCAGCAGGCAATGCTTTTGGTTATATAGTGTTTAAAGTCCAAATCATCCTTACTTAGCCAGAAAAAAACCCACCACCAGAAGATTCATTCCTGATTTCAAGCTTAGAATGTTTGCATACAGCTGCTACAATGCACAGAAGAGAGAAAAAAGCTCAGAGCACGTGCAAAGGAAGAATATATTAAGCTATATTTAAGGGAATAAACCTGACAAAGGATTTCATTCCTGATTTTTTTTTTTATAAAAGGAAGACAACTTGCAAATATATATCTCCCGAAAGATGAGGCAGTAATAAACAAGGATGGCATTTCTCAGTAGGTGATGAGTAAGCCAAGGGATAGCTGCAGGATGCCATGATGTACTCTGCTGTCACAAAGATTTTACACATAGGCTGGACAACCTGTTCAATAAATCAACACTCACCTGTCTTTTTTTTTTCCCAGGTATCTATTTGGAAAGTCACAGACACACTATAATGCATGCACAGTGTTTGTTAACTTGTCATACACTTTTCATCACCTCCAACCCCATGCTGTCTCTTGGGGGTGAATCACCATTATATAAAATAGCACACATAGTAGTACCATGGGATGATCCTTGTCCTTGCTGGGGAAAAAAACCCAAAACCTAAAAACCACAGAAGATTATTAACGCAAATGTACATACACAACTTAGCAATCATATGCAGGTTAGACTGGGTACCAGACTTGTTTTCTTCACCTCTCAAACACTCTTATTGATTTCAGTGGGAAATGCTCTTGACTAACCAGTACAGAATCTTTTCTCTGGGGTAATCAGTGGGAAAATATATATATATATATTGTTTTTTAAATCACATTCTGATCTTTCTGTGAAAGGAAGAATTCCAGCTACCTAAGTCATCAGAGCAGAGCTCTGTACTAAGATCTTGCTCACCTTCCCTTTCTTTCCTGCATACTGTACCAAGTCCAGCTCAGGACCCAAAGGAAAGTGGGTTACTGAGATCGACTAGTGGATGCGAACTTGTAGAAGAGCTACTTAATCATGAAATAAATGAACAGAAAGGCTGGGGCTGTCACTTAAGAAGTAGTCAGTTAAAACTGAGAAGACTTAAAATTCTGGCTATAGCAAACAGCTTGGGCTATTCCCATCCCAGATAAGGCACTTCACTGGGAATGGAAAGAATCCAGGAAATGGGTCTCCAAGGGCATCTCCACTATCCCTGTAAGATGCAGTCTACAGCCTAAATGTATCGGAAACGCTGACTAGCAGAGAAAAAGCAGGATTAGTCTCAGATGCTCAGAAAGGGATATACTCATTTGTAAGTGAATTTTTTTTTTTTTTTTTTCACTTAGATTCAGCCAGACACCATGAACATTTTCTTAGGAACTTTGCAGTGAGTTCAGTTTTCAAGAAAATAGTCTATGCCATGGAAACCATGAAGTCTTCTACTGTCCCAAACAGCTGCAGAGCAGTCCCCAGAGATTAGATCTGCCCGAGACAGAAGCACCCATGGAATAGGACAGTGTTTGCACCACAGATGTGAAAAAATGCAGTCTTACAAAGCAGGCTCCCCTTTTTGAGAGGGTAAAGAAATGAAAACCCCTCAAGTCTCCCTGCTTTTGAAATTTAGTTCTTCCTCAAGAAATTCGGGAATTTGTCTTTTCCATAGACTTTTTAGGAACTTTTCAAAAATAACAACTTGCCTTAGTCTTTACTGCTTTACATCTTTTTTGATGGTGAATTAACAAATTTGCAAGCAGAAAAGAATAATATAAAATAACACTAGAAAGGAAGAATTGAAAATGGTTAATTTACAGGCTTTTTGAAAACTTGCCTTGTTTTTCAACAGAATTCAATACTGTAGTATAAAAAACAGAAATAGGGTAGAAAGCTTCCTTGATTTTCTGATTTACTAAGCTGTCTTCAGTGTATACATGTATTTAGATCTACATTAAATTAGGAGTAATACTTTAGATTGAAAGAATACGGGAATAGGAAATTGCAATGTGTTCAAACCCTTCTATGTTGTGATGTCTAGTATATAAAAACTGAAGGGGGGAAAAAAAAAAGCCATGTTTCAGTAGGTCACTTTTTACCAATGCAGCGTGGTATCTTCTGGAGTAAGAGAATTAGTGAACAAGTCAGGTGCAGGGAGAATGAAGTAATGAACCTCATGCTGGGATCCAAGTTAAAAGAATGTATACAATGCAATGGTCATACATGATAAGATGAACAAATTGGATGCATAGTATATGTACTTACAGTTATACTGAGAAAAATAACTTGGGATTAAACACAGACAGTGCCAAGAAATGAAAGACAAAGTAATTACAGTGGAGTGCTATGAAGCTGGAGGGAAACGTGCCAGGAGACCAGTACTTGAAATGGTCTGGCAGTCAGAAGATAGGAGATGGGAGATGGTGGTGCTCAAGGTGGAGGTTTGAAGGATGTCAGGAGTTGTCTCTGAGAAGAAATCTGAAGTATTCGGAGTTATCTGACCATGACAGATTGAATTAGTTTCATTTTATTTGACTTGATTATTTAGCCTCCATGGATGGAAAGGAAAGAAACGATGATCTATCAAAAATTGAGCTCATTGCCTGATTTTTTTTTTTTCTGAAGGTGAATTAAATTACATAGTTTTTAGACAGATATCTAGTCTTGCCTAAAACATTCCAAGTAACGGGGGATCCACTGTTGTGGCTGATGAGCTCATCCAACATGTAGCCACTAGTAGACAGTTGGATTGTGTTTTTACGTTTGTTTTTCTCTTAGCTTTAGCTCTTGGACAATCTTATGCTTATGTCTGGAAAAATAAAATAAACTTTTCTGCCCATTCCCCCTGCTGAAGAAGTTTTCCATGTCTCAGCAGCTCTGTACAGTGCTCAGCTCACATAGAGACTTTTTTTTCCAAATGCAAAAGCATAATACTTTCCTTCATCTGCAGAACCTCTTCTTTTCCTTACTCCATTTTATTTCAAGCAAACACAAGAAATTCAGTAGCCTTTCTACTAATGCTGAGTAATGAACTGAGCTGAATGACTTTTTTTTTTGAATGAGTACATTCATTAGGGGAAAAAAAAAATTGTTCCAGAGGGTTGAGGGTTATTCATGAAGTGTGGTCAAAATCAGTATAAATCGTTGTGGCCAAAAAGAGCTGAAAGAACATTTGGAAATATCTAATATTTTGTGTTGACATTTTCTGAAGAAAAGATTTCCATTTTTGTTTCCAAGTGTCATTTTATTTGGAAATTCGAAAAACATGTGTTATTCCTAAAATTATAGCACAGTGACAATATTACATATTTCCCCTGATAGCTGCCTAGTTCCATATTAGTTAGAACATTACACAAAAATCCTTTTATTTCCCGCTTGCAAGATGAGTTTTCTGTAGCTTTTATTTTCAGTTCAATGTCTTCTATCTTGAAAGTCTGATCTGTAATTTTAATTTACAGGTGTTTCACTTTTAATTTAGTTTATGAATTCATTCTCTTATATTTTGAATCTTTGGTCAAGCAGCTGATCTGTAACTTTTAATTTACAGGTGTTTCACTTTTAATTTAGTTAATGAATTCATTCTCTTATATTTTGAATCTTTGGTCAAGCAGTTCCAAACACAATCGTCACTGCATTCAGTACTGGTCAACTGAAAACCATTGTGACATCTTCAGACTTAACGGGCAAAGTTTCGTCTCACTGATGAAAATGCTGAAGAGAGCTGAATTAAGTCCGCAGTCCATGGGAGACTGCATTACTAACAACTCAACTCATTGATTTCTCCCCATTAAAAGCTCTGTTTCAAGACCTGTCAAACATGGAGTTTTAATCCATCTAGTACATGCCCTGTTAATTACATATAATGTAGGTTTTTTAATCTAAATGTCATGTGGTACTAAATCAAACTCACTGGAGAAATCCAAGCATATTATGTCAACACCATTGTCTTTATCAAGTAGACCTGTAATGTTGTCAAAAAAAATATAACATGTTTGTTTGACAAGACCTACTTTTCATGCAAACATGTTGACTAGCATTAATTATGTTTTTAGACTCTAATTCTTTGTTGACAGAGTCCCGAATTAACTGTTCCATTAGTTTGGCCAGACTGACATCTGACTAACCAGTTTACTGAGTCATCTCTTCTGCTCCTTTCAAAAGCTGGAATTTTACTGGCAGTCATCCAATCTTTAGGAAATTTCCTCAACTTCCCAAAACCTTGTTAAGTTCTGGTTCAGAGGACAATCAGCTAGTTCCTTTTTGATCACTGGACATCAGTTACATTTTTCTGATTATTTCAAAGTGACTCATGTTTACCTCTGCATCAGCTGGCCATTGCTCTATTCCGTTCATTGCTTTATCTTAGATGATAACTTTTCTGCTTCACATCATTCACAGACTGAAAGTGTTTTAATATGCATTACTATACTTGTTTTTGACACATCTTTGAAAACACTTTCTGGCATAACTATATGAACATTTAATAATGAACAGCAAAGACTGATTATTTTTTGTCCCCAAAACATTTTATAACTGCAATTTTGTTGTTTTTAACTCTATTGATCATTTACATTAAAATGATTCCTCTGCTTTATCCCATCAATCAAAAATGATTTTAAGATACATACCTTACACTGATACATGTTAACCTCTCTACTGTATGTTGTTTTTTAGTGTTGTTTAGTTTTTGATTTATTACTGTTTTAGATGACCTATCACTTATTTCACTTCTCCTTTTGGCACTTGTCTCAATCTTATATTTTAGGAGTCACTTCACAATGAAAAAAAAGCTTTCAAAATCCATTTCTTCAGTCTACCCATTTATTTCACCAGCAATTTGGAGCTTTCTTTCCTTTGCCTCCTACCTTGTTGCTCTAGGAACTAAACTGTTATTTCCTCAAACTTTAATCAAACTTGAGTGACTAGTTTCTAAATGGACAGGTATTTGTTTACTCACAAAGAAAACAGATTTCTCAGATAATGGCCCCAGTTTGCTGTGCTGCAAGACTTCATACTTATTATTCAAAATAACTCAGGGAGAAAATAAGTTAACCCTTCAGTTTGCACTCATACAAGGCATAAAGTCTGTCTGTAGCCGAGCAGGGCACTGATCTTAAAGGTCCAATTATTTCACCTGCTTCACCTGGTTCTTGAGGAAGTGAAGAATTTGGTCCCATGCCAGTATTTTGTGTTCAAACCAACATGCTCAAGTTTGTATGGCTAACTGAGAAAAAAAAAATGTTTAGTATTTCTATACAATTAATTCTGAAAGGGAAATGGATCTTTCAAAGAGACAATCTGTGACCTCCAGTGAATCAGGATACACCAGACAATGCAAAAATGTAAAAAAATATTATAGGTCTCTTATTTTCTGTTTCTGATCCTGAGACAGTATCCTTGGAGCCATGTCATGTTTCATACTACTTCAACTTGAAAATGTTTATCTCCCATGCGCTTGTAAGGAGACATGGATGTTGTACATTATCTATGGAGTTTACGAATTAAAAAGTGGGAAATTTTGAGTTTCTACATGAAAGGAGGATAAAATACATTATCTCATTAATGAAATGATACTCCTTGATTTTATGAACAGTAATGACGTTACAGAGTGTTGGTTGTTTGCAACATGGTGAGGAGCATATTCCTGAGATGTCAAAGCCCTGTAGGGTAGGATGGCCAGTGTCTTTGACAGGATAGACACCAAAATATGGAACATTAAGAGGACTCTGGACAAACCTGTACAGATGCACATGGAAAGGATGGACTAAATCCTGGAAGCTTGATTCTAATTATTCTAGATTCAACCCTTATGCAAACTTGAGACTGGTTATACTCCAGATCAACAAAGTGTCAATTTTATCTTCTGTGCTCTTGCAAAGATCTGGACGAAAAGTACATTTATAATGAATATAGAAGTAATAATTCTATTCAATAAAACATATTTTGACTAGCAGTTCATGAATGCTTTCAGCAACCTTTTTTACACTGCTGACGCATCTTTCAAGGAGATAAAAGTGCCTAGAGTCTACGCAGAGAGCATGAAAGCAAGAGATACGTTCCTCCATTCCTCCAATTTTCATTCTTCTTTTCCTACTGCCATGAGCAAATTCCTCTTCAGCTCATTTCTGTAGATTACTCCTATTTATTCTTTTGTTCCTGTTTCCAAGAACACATCTTCACAGTCAGTATGAACTTCAATGCATGAAAATTACTATAGAAATAAAATATTATTACTCCCATCTTCAAGCATTTTGGCCACATTCTTCTTGGCTTTTCTGTTTTCAATATCTAAAGAGCAGCAGTCCGTCAGTGCCCTTGAAGAAGTATTTGCTACATTACTGGATGCATTATTCCTTAGAAGAGGGGAAAAAAAAATCATATTTCAATTTATGAGTCATTCTTATCTTTACTCTTCACCTTTAGTTCTCTTTGTGCTTGCTCATTTTATGATATTTTAAATTATTTCTGACCAAATACAATGCCAAGAAGTTGGAACACTTTACTTTGCTCCTACTTTCATCAGAACTTTTACTCTGGCTCTTTAGGTACTGCAAACTCACTATTTTGGCATGAAATAACCCATTCTTCAGAAACCTATTTTCCCCCTTTCCTCATACCCTGTAGAACTGCCGATTTATTTATTTATTTATCTATCCATATTGCATTGCTTTGGCTCTAATGAACTCCTGGAGTAAGATACACTGGCTCTTGCTGGAGGTACAGAGTTCCCTGGCTCTAAGTTCCTGAAAAACTTTATCACAGAAACAAAAACTTTCACCAGAGGCTCTCTTATCATAAGAAACAAATGTGAGGGATGTTTCTAGAATTAAACAGCAAAGATACATTATAATGTGTTTCAAGAAAGGCAAATATCTGTTGATGGATCAAAGACAAAATACTTCTTCCTGAACCAAATGAGTTGTGAGCATGTTTTACACCACCTCTTATGGCATGGAAGAAGATTCACTCTCTCTGCTCAAGGAAAATAAGCAATCTACCAACATATGCACTGCTGACGAATTCACCATCATTTCTATTTGATGCAGTTTTACCTAGCGTTTTGTATCTGTAAGTTTACATGAATGAGCTTCAGTTATCTTTTAGCAACACCCATATATTTAACAAACACAATATACTTCATGTAATGGTAAAATTAAAATGCCAACAGAACTTTGGCAATGGACATTAGCAACCCACTCGTACAGACTAGACCTACCAGGCAAGAGGGATAAATGTTTTCAGACAAGAATTAATAGATCTGGAGATATGAAGATTATAAATCAAGACAAGAAGCTAGGACAAACACACTTAACTTCAGAGCCTGTGTGGGCAAACAGTTATCTAAAAACACAGCACCTGAGAAGCCTTGGCACCGAGTAGATGTGCTGTGATTCCCTGCTCAGCATCAGATACAAAATGTGCAGGCTAACTTCCCCAAGGGGGATGCGTACACTAAAACAATGAGACATCAGTCCCCCAGAGCAGTCACACAGACAAGATAGAATAGCTGGGCAGATCTTCAGTAATACACTGTGTTTTTATAGTACTTTTCCACTTTGGAGAGCTTTCCTAAATGTTAACCAGAACCACATGGCTGGCAAGTCACAGCTACACGAACCACAGGAACCCCACAAAGCACCACCACCTCTATTGTATTCCCTGCGGTACGATAAGGTTTCTCAGTTCAGCCTGAAGATATGTTGACTCCAAACTGAGCCTTCACAAGGAGCTCACAGGAGGCAGGATACGGGTACATTACACAATAACTGTGCTCTGATGTTTCTGGTTTCCTGAGCAGTTTGTTGCTACTATACAAATTCAGAGGTGAATTTTAAGCCTGATACAGGATACGTGTCTATTCCAAAAGTTAAAACATGCTTAAGGCATTTATGAACCACACACAGCTGCCCTTGGAGCAACAGGACTCTCACCATTACTAGCGCAGATTTTCTGTGTAATTCTATTGCAAGACAGTGTTTGCTGAAGTCAGACTCAATGAAGAACCATCACATAAAACTGGATTGTATTTTACCATGAGTATCTTTAGAGATCCACATCCACGTGATTTGCCCAAGATCACTGCTCAAAATTATTGGCCTCCCAAGCCTGGGGACAATAATTTACATGTGAGGTCACAAAAACATGCCAGGACATGGAACTAGGGCATTGCAACCCATTTATCCATTTTCAAAATTATTTTTGATGGGTTTACATTTTGATGTATTTGATATGCATATCAAATACATATTTTAACAGATTTTTGGATATTTTAAAGTGAGGAGGATATGGAGAATGCTGGATGAGTGAAGGAATAAGAACAAAATAAATGAAGCAGTGGGCATGGACAATTTGAAGAAAATTGGAACAAGTTTTCTTTAAGCCCTAAGCCCTTGTTTCTCTTTGCTGAAAAGGGAGAGGATGAAATCAGCTGGAAGCCAATTCTGTAACACGACAAAATAATGCCTTATAATTTTAATATATTTTCAGGCAATTTTGCCGTATTTTCCTTGATTGAGACAAATAACTTCTCCGCATACAGGCTTGCAAACTGATACAACACCCAAAAAGGAGGGAAACTGAAAAGCTGTTTGGAAAACTAGCTTGAGGAACACCCTGTGGCAAGACATATCTGATGTACACCTTGGTTTAGCGTGTAGGTTCCTACAGTGCTTTGCAAAGTACTTTGGGACACAGGGATAACTTTTAGTGTGTTTTGGTCCCACCATTAGCACAGGAGAACAGCATTTACGTATGGAGCATTCATGAGTACACATGTAGGTACAAAGCAGCGTGGCTGTTGTGATAAATATTGACACTTGATAACGTTGAGTTTGGAACAGAGAAGACATCAGCTCAGAGATTCAGAGGACACTGAGTAATGGCAATCCCTTTGTCTCTCTGTGAATGCAAAGGAGAGAAGGGCAACGGGCTGATGGTCGTACCAGTAATGCACTGGAATTGTCTTATATGTATGTGTGTGTACATACATATGTGAGAGTGTATGGTTGGAACCACAGATATTTGGAAATTTCTCAGAGGAAGGCAACCTCAGAACTGTTGTGGAAATGAAGTGACCATGATGTGGCCCACCACTTGTGTCCGCTATGGATGGTGTCTGTGGTCCTGAAGAAGTGGTACCTACAGTACTCCAGATAAGAAGAAAGCACTAAAAATGGCATGTCTAAAAAAGGTGAAGCAAAGACTTTTGAAGGTATCAGCTCTGGATAAACTGACACTTGGTCCAAGCATGCTGACAGATAAAGGATCAGGGCCTCATCCTGAATCTCTGTATCTATGTGCTCTCAGCATGATGCTAATCTCATCTGGCTTTTCACCCAGAAGATCCCCTGATGTGAAATCGCTCCTGCTTTCCACCATCAGGATGGTGCTTACAGTCCCCTGCCTGCAAATGACCAAGCTGTCAGCACAGTCCTACTCAGTGCTGTTTCCAGGTGGAGCAAATGAGGATTCTGCATGAATAAGGAAAGCTGCCGAGTTTCAGAAGAAAGCAGTTGGAGAAAAAAAACAAGGCCTCTTTTGTTTAAGAAAGAAAAAAAAAAACGAAGAAAAGAAGATAATCAAGGCTTGTATGTGCGAGGGGAAGAGCGTTGGTAAGCGAGAGATCTGAGTGAGGGGAGCCCATTTGCTCAAATCGGATAGCATTACTAATATATAAGGACTCTGCCAGCAAGGCACTGCACAGCTGGAATTAATCTGTGTGAATGTGTGTTGCTGCACAGACAAGCGCAGAAAACTTTCTCCGTGTGAAGGCAGCGTGAAGCCCTGCCCTGTGGCTTGGAAGCACTTCATCAGGCCCTGACAGCACAAACATCTTCTTTAGACCGTCGGTTTGGAGGGGCTGGGGGTAAGCGCACTCCACCCTGCTCAAATGAAAGCCCAGGAGGGACCTTTTGGTTAAATTTCATGCTATTTCACAGATTGCAACCCTCTCTCCCCTCCCTGATATTGTTTTTCTCCTTAATTACCTGATTAGTTTTCTTCTTCTCTTGCCTTATTGCATCAGCTCCGAATCCAATTGAAGAATTGCCCTGGCTTATTTACGCTGAACAGCTACTCAGGCCAAAAGCAGATGCTCCATTTAGCCAAGCACCTCTGTGTTATCCAGTTTCTCTTCTTGTTATAGTAAAGTGCTTTCTCTTAAATGCACGCTACCAGGAGGCAGTATTGAAATGCATGCAGCAGACGATGGTGTCCTCTGAAAGGATGTTTTGGAAGCTTAGGGAGCCCAGGGTCATTACTAGAAAATGCCTGCCCAGCAAAAGACAGGCTATCCAAATGTGCAGTGCAGCCAGAGCTGATTTTAAGCAGATTCATGCCTCCAAACCCCTGCTTGCTCTAGTCTGGATCAGGGAGGTTTCTGATTTGCATTAGTAAATGATTTACTTCCAAGATTTCATCTCACCAGTGTGACCTGTTCTCCTCTGGGCACCTAACAGATCTTCCCTCGTACACAAAAGTAGCCATTAAGAATTCAGGGAACTAAGGAAAAATGCTTTGAAAGGGAAATAATGTGTTTTCAGTGCCGAATATGAGACAAATCGCACCTTTTCAGGGAAATAATAAGATTTTAAGGGAAGAGTTTTATCCTATTTTTTGAATTAAGACAAGAATAAACATGGTCACACACATAGAGCTTTTGGTTTCAAATATTGATTTAATGTTCATTTCTCCCCTAATTATCCTCCTAATAGCTATCAAAAGTCTCACATAGTCACCAAATTGAAAATAAGTTCCTGTGCACCACTCCCAATTACTGCAGGAGTTAGGGCATCATTGCTGTTATTTAATTTCCCTAGATGTGATATATGCCTGGACTGGAAGTACCCTGCTATGGGAACTAGTGGCTTTTGTATGTGTTGTAAATTACGAATGAAAACATTGTGAATGTTTTGTAAAATGTTTTTAGTTTATTTGTTTTTCTCTTCTCTCCAGCTCTTCCTCACATCCTGAATTCCCCACCTTCACCCCCTGAATATTTCTTCTGCATTCCTCCTCTGGCTTTCACTTCGCAAAGCATCACATTTCAGGGAGAGTAAAAGCAGAGACAAAAGAAAAGGGGGAGAAAGAGAAAGAAAGTGCTCTAGTGGCTTGAACATCTTATTTATTTCGACCTCTGTAGGATTTTCTTCTCTCTTTGATTTTTGCCCCAAGATTTTGGACTACTCTTTCAGTCCCCAGATGGCAGGCCAAAAATTTCCCAAGCATCAGGGGACTGCCTCAGGTGGAATACAACCAGCACAGCTATTTCTAAGCAACCTGCTCCTGTTCATCTGGGCTGGGACTGTGTCATAGCAATCACAGATGGAAAAGGTCTTCTGGAAATGCCAGAGGTTGTTTGCAGGAGCCAGAAGAAGGTCAGCGCTGTTGACCTCCACTGCTCACAGCGCTCTTCAGCTAGATAACAGGAGCTAAACCAGGTAACTGGTGCTTAGCCTAAAGTATAATTTGTGTTTGACAAAAAAAAAATGCCTTCTAAAAACACATTCCACTGAAATCTATGGGTTAAGACCTGGAGGAGTCAATGCTTCAGTTGCTGGTTTGTCTTTCCTGGTTGAAAGAAAATTTAGGGATTGTTAAACCCTTTGTACTGTTTTCTAAGAGTTTTGACATTTTCTCCCTCTAAAGGTATTCAATTAACTCTCAGTTCACTTTCTGATAAATTAAGCAGATGGTGCTCCCAAACTGCCTAAGAGGCATTTTTGCTAGCTTTTAAATAACTTCATGTCTTTCCTCCATAATTTTTTAGTTTTTTAGCATACAATTTGAAACATAGGTGACTGATCTGGCTGCAGAATTCCAATTTTGCTGTAGAAAAGCATAAACCATGAGCTAAAGGGGAGAAGACCTACATTTCCTTTCTTACCAAGGTAATCCACACTCAGAGTGGCCATTCAACTTCATGATATATCCTCACATTTCCAAAGAGCTATCTCATGTCCAGATTGATAGCTTCTCTAACTCTAATCCATTGACAACAAAACCAAGCTTCATCCTGCCTAACCTTTGGGTTTCAAATCCAGATTTGTTACGTCTTCAGTAACACAGGATGGGCATTGATAAAGGGACATTCAGCATTTGTTGGGAACCTACTACTTTTTCTACTGATTACTGAAGAAGCTTTAAGCAACTTTTCTACCATTAGACATCTACCAGTAAGTTGGCTATTGTAGAGTGGATTTTTCATTCTGGTCTGTGTGTGTATCTGGGCTTATCACCTAACTCAGGTTTCTCATGATGTTAGTGAACACATCAACAAATTGGTAGTGCAATGCCAAAAACATGATTCTTGATTGTAAGGAGTTTTGAGAAGAACAAGTTGATTAAATCTATGAATTCAGCCTCTGGCAAGTACACAATGATTGTGTGTGGTTTTACTGTAGTGTGGATGTAAGTGTAAAATAGTCTCCTTGCTGAGACTGCTTATTTTAGGACTGGAGGATGCAGGACATGATGTGCACACAGCTAGATTGCTGCACAGCCTCTGTGGAAGAAAACTGCTGCTGTATATCACCCTTCAGATATTGCTTCTGAGTAATGGTTCTCTACCCATATATACCCAAAGGCTTTTGAAGGCCATGGGATGGATAGGAATGACTAAAAACAGAAATTCATAAAAGCAATATTTGTATGTCATCACTGATCAGAAGTCTCCAAGTGGTGACTGAAATCTTTAAATGAGAACTGAAATAAGGATGTTTGAAAAGGGTGTAGCCAAAGGTTTCATCATGGACTTAAGGACTTGTGGGGGTTTCATTGTCAGAAAAATGCTCAAAAGTTTAACAGGTTTTTCAGTGATATGAATCACTGGTCATATCCCTAAGTCCCATCCTGGTCTCTCCTTGTCCATAAATACTATATCGTAGCATTACATCTACTGGTTTGCTTGGAGAGATGAGACTGACTTTCAGAGGTGCCTGAAGCTCCTTTACATACTTCTTAAACACTTTTCAGTTTCATTATCCTATTCTTATATTTGCAGCAAACACAGGCAAAACTTGAACATTATTTTAGAAATATCTCTTTTTTTATAGATTTATATGCAATAGAGAAAACTACTAAAGAACTCACTCTACTCCCGAAATGCAACCATAGGTTAGGTGCACCATGGTTGCTAACTAGAACGCATATAATAATTCAAATCTGCAAATCTAGAAAAATGTTGTGATATGGAGCTGAAAGAAAAAAACTTCCCTGGGGGTTGTATGGAGGTTATATTACCTGTTTCCTATTCAGAGATGACTACTTTTGAGGTCACTTCATTATCAGTATCCAGCCAGTAAACCTTTCCCTTGGATTATGCATTCATTGCTAGGGTAACATTACTGCGGATACAACATTTTCTCTGGATTCACCATAGGCATATTTTAGAAAACCAGGTCTTGCATCACCTCTGCGCTGTTCTTTCTGTTTTTTGGGGGGAGGAAGACAGTAACTCTAATGATACTGTGCTTATAAAAAGCATTGTATAAGTGCTTTGAGATAAACCACACAACCACCAGTCAGAAATCAAAGCAGTTCTCTACAACTGCACATCTGTTTGCAATGGTTTTTTTCCCTCATACTCTTTCCCCAACATCCTCTCAGTCAGCTGGTTCATCCACAAAACACAGAAAGTTGGTTCTGTGGGACACATATTGATTTAATTTCTTACCTGTGAAATCAGTGCTTATAATGAATCAGTCTGCAAGCAATGCTCCCTGACAAATAACATCCCTGCCAAATACAAGATTCAGCCAGAAATCAAATTTCTAGGTGTTACGGTTTATTAAGAAAAATCATCAGATCATTTTTAGTCCCAAAAGATTCTATCAGCCCTCAGTTTGATTTCTATTTAATAAATATAAGATGGTGGGGGGCAGGGGAAATGATTCAGATCTCCTAATGTTATTTGTGCTCACTGGCTTTGAACAGAATTGATTTCATATTATGAATTTCCATCTTTGTTCTTCACCTTATACAACGCATTAGGAAACAAGCACTAGGTAGTGATTTAACCACACTCTTAAGCAGATTTTTAATAGGTAAGTGGCCAGCTACTCAGCTGTCTTTAAAGAAGACATATAAGTGATTGAATGTGACGAATTTGTCTCATTTACATTCAAGTGTCCAAGTTCAAGTTTTATCTTTTTAGATAGATAAAGGATTTTTAACATCATTATTACTGTTTTCTGCTCTAATTTCTTACATTATTGAAAGCTACTCTCCTCTAATCTCACATCAGCTCTGAAGAGTATGGAAGTATTTCTCTCCCTATTTATCTATAAGAAACAACTTTAAACAGACTGGAGTCCAGATTCTCATGACCATTTTGATAGTTAAAGCCATTAGATCTCAGTACGTGGTAGGCAAAATAGAGCTGGGGAGTGGGGCATGGGTGATTTCAGCAGTCACAGAAGAAAGCTATGGCAAGGAAGCAGATGACTTAGAGTCACTTTTGTTCTCTAACCATTTCTTAAACTAAGAATGGTTGTTCTCCTAACTATTGGATAACTTCTTTCTCTAAGGACCAAAATCACAGTGGAATTCTTTTTTTCTTTTACGTGTGCGTTAGTCATATATTGGAAGGGAAAAGCAAATATGAGACAATGTTAAGTATTTTTCAGGTTCCCATACAGAGGAATATTTTGGATAGTTGGAACTTGATGATCCTTGAGGTCCTTTCCAACCCAAGCCATTCTATGATTCTACGGTTATGACTGAAGGCAATAGCAAGCATTGTTTTTCCTGGGTTAAGAGTGTAGTTCAAGAGCTGTGTCATCTGCTCTTAAGTCAAAAGTGTTATAATAGTAATCTACAGCAGCAAGGAACAACACAAACTGCTTCACTTTTATTTAATTTATGTATTCCTAACACCAACAGAAGTGCATGTATCTTCACATGTTTGCCCTTAGACATGCAGGAATCCTGTCAGAGTTTTGAGGTTAATGAATTTGGACTCACCTCTCCTTGCTGGGGTTCTAAGCCTAAGCAATGGTTCCCAGAAACCAAATGCTGAGCCTTTCCTGCAGTGTGGGCTCTGCCATGTCAGGATGCACAAACACTATGTATGCACACAGGTAATGGAAGGGAAAGAGCAGCTGTAATGTAAATCCAATATATCAGAAACCACAAGGATCTCAAGGATTTCAAATCTTTAACGACTACTTCTCTCTTGGCTCTCATAAACAATGCAGAAATAGCCAAGGTTTAATAGCTGAGCTAAGAGATGCTGTATGACAGCATACGTTTGTTATGTTCTTTTGCATACTGCTTATCTCTTTGCAATTCCTCTTAATAACAGAGTCCTTCTTCATATGCTCAGTCCCATAAAATCTTATGTATGTGCTTAACTTTCCGAACCCTGGGCAGTTCCACTGACTTCAGCATAGCTACCCCTAGTGCAAAATTAAGTGTAGACATAAATCATTGCAGGACTAAACCTAGAGTACAGCATGGTGAATAGTTTCTCGTCAGGAAAGCATTTATTTCCTGAAGGCACAATTTCAGCTTAAAGTTTTCACATATCTGCGCTACACTTAGTGAGTCAGCTGGGAAGCAGGGGTGAAGGACAATTCAAACGGCCCAAAATACACATTACTAGGTGCCATATCTTAAATTTGGGGAGCAAGACCCACAAAAGGAATTTAGATGCCTTCCATAAGGTCTAAGAAAGAAGTGTCAAAGAAATTTGTATTTTTCCATGTCAACTCAAATGAGCAGGGTAATCACCTGGGAAGAAGGAAATTGGAGTTTAAATTTCCTCTCTGCTTGAAAGTATGAACTTGAATTTAAGTCTCCAACACCTTTAGAAAATTATGTCTTAAACAATGGACTGTGGAATCTGGAAGGGTTGCATGAGGTCAGGTTTATGAACCCAATTATACGGTGATTTTAGTGCTCCCTTCCAAATGTTAAATATGTGTTAAAAGCAACTATTTAAAAATAAAAATTAAGATTAAAAATAAAATAAAAATAAAATAAAATAAAATAAAAATAAAATAAAATAAAATAAAATAAAATAAAATAAAATAAAATAAAATAAAATAGAAAATAAAGCAACCCTACCCACTAAAACTTTCATATTTCCAGAGTGATCAAAAGCCATACTATGGCATTCTGCTTAATCACATTTTCTCCCATAGCTAATGCAAAGAATAAGAAACCTTTCCCAAAGATCTACCTATGACTGCTGTGACCTACAGACACAACTCTGAGGTGCTCCCAAACTCTGAGTGTGAAACATTTATTATATTTCTATCAAATTTTATGTTTGTTGTGCTGCTTACTCGTTTTACGAGTCCTTGAAGGACTGAGAGGACTCTGTACCCCTTTTCTAGCCCATCAAACTTTTTTTTCATAATATCACTATGAAGCTACACTTCTCTTCAGCCTCCCATAGGTTATCACTGAGTCACGCTGGAATCAGTGCAGAAAACTCAGCTGAGTCTCACTGACATTAGTCAGAAAAAGGATGATGATAATTGCCAAAACCCAGAATTCTTTAAAATAATACAGCTATTGAGATTGTGCTTCTCCATGTCACACACATTGAACTGCACCTTCCCTTCTGCATTTGAATATTGATTGCCAGTGCTTTCTTATCTGTCTGTATAGCATCATACATACTGCCAGCATGGCACAAATAAACTAGCTAATGAATAAATAACAGCAATCGATAGAAGCAAACATAAAATTGACTGGCCTCCTTTCTCATTGTCCTCGCTGAATGACATGCCAAAAGTAATCAAGCAGCATAAATTATAAAATATAAGTTCAACATTAAAAAGTCATTGTTTCAATATTTTAAGAAGCCTGCAATGTGAGTAAAGCAATGCACTGGCTATAAAACATTCAGACAGTTTTGTTTTGCTTTCAGCAAATGCTTACCTCTGCTCTCTCTGAAGTCAGCAGT
Organism: Numida meleagris; assembly: GCF_002078875.1. Classification (NCBI taxonomy): domain Eukaryota; kingdom Metazoa; phylum Chordata; class Aves; order Galliformes; family Numididae; genus Numida; species Numida meleagris. The sequence goes on from NC_034438.1 coordinate 2,658,624, forward strand.
AAGCCTCCTGGAGTGGAATGGCTTCAAAAATCCTGCTATGGTTTCTACAAAATAAAATGTTTGCCTTTTTTTTTTTTTTTTAATAACATAGAGAAATTCTCTGTGAAGGGTTGTGCTGTCACAGAAGACCAGTTTATCCCCAGTTTGCTAAGGAACTGAGGACGTAAGAGACATACGCTTGTCAAAAGAAGGTTTTTGCATGTGTTTCAGTAGTGAAATTCTCCTACGTAAGTAGCTGTTATTGAAATTACATTGAAATAATGTGTTTTTAGCAGCTGTATTTCTTCTCGCCTAGCTGCCTTTAAACATCCCCACCCTCTTGAATCTTTAGATCACCTCCTTCTGTAGTGCCTTCATTCAGACAGGGAAAAGTCCTATTTCCATCTGTGATGCTTACTGCAGACCAGGTTTAATTCAGTGATGCTGGTACTCTCATAGTTTCTTTGTGTTCTTCCTATCTCTAATGACCTGTTGGCCATATATTTACATGGTGGGAGAAACCCCCATCGAGAGCCACAATAACTGTGGAAGAATTCTGTAGCATCTGACACAAAGGAGCCACAATGTCCAGCCTTACCATAACACAGACACATTTAAAAAATAACACCAAACAAACAAATAGAAGAACGCCAGCAACAAATGTAATAACCCCAAGTGAGACAATAGCACCACATGAGTAATGACAACAACCACCTGTAAATTGGAGCGTGCCTCACAACTCCTGTCCTCTGCCAAATTGCATTTTGTTAGGCAAAGAATGCTCCAGAAGGAAAAAAAAACCATGGGATTATAAGGGGCCATGTTGCACCCACATGTAATTGTTCAGTAGTGCCAAATAATAATTTGCAATACGTATACTGAGATAATACCATGGGGTATTTTTCTCTAGTGGAATGCATATCTATTGTTAAGTAACTGATGACAAAGGCTGGCACATTATTAGAGGCTGGATCAGGTTCAGAATTTAATATTCCCCTCGCATTTCAAGCAATTTTCAATGTCCACAACTGTCATCTAACATTGTTTCCAAGCTGCAATTCAGTGGGAGAAAAATAGCTATCCACGTAGGGCTTCACAGTGACACATCTGTTATATTATTTATCTTAAGTGTGAGGACAGGAATGAACCAAATTCCAGCTGCATAACTCAGAACTGAACATAATAGAAATTAAAGGGGGAAAAGAAAGGGACAGCATCGTTGTCGGAATGTAGGTTAATGAAATTTCATGTGGAACCGCTTTTGCCAGGATTACACCCTGGTTCTTTCCAATTGTACTTATCCTGATGTAAATCCGGAGGAGCTTCATTAAATGAATTGACTTACGCTGGTCCAAACAGCTGTAAAACAGATCTGAACAAGGCACAATATCACTGCAAGGGGTCTGTCGGTTGAAGCCTTTCAGTGATTAAAACGATGGGACAAACACTCGAACCTTTCAGACTTGCTGTGTTTCTGCTCCAAGGCAGCTGTCGGACACTGTATTTTTTTAAAGCATTCCTCCCTGTGCGCTTCAGCGTTTTGGAGTTTGCCCCACCCGCCCCTCGCCAGCACTCACTATACCCAATTTCATGGAACTTCCAAACATTTCCCATGGAGCAAAAAAGCAAACTTTCCAAACTCTATTTTGCTTCAGGGCATCTAGTTATGAAAGTTCTGTGTGCTGTTAAAAAACAGCTTTCCAATCACAGAAATAAATATCTAGGGATATTTTCTTTTTTCCTTTTCCTTTTCCTTTTCTTTTCCTTTTCCTTTTCTTTTCCTTTTCCTTTTCCTTTTCCTTTTTCTTTTCCTTTCTCTTTCTCTTTCTCTTTCTCTTTCTCTTTCTCTTTCTCTTTTTCTCTTTTTCTCTTTTTCTCTTTTTCTTTTTCTCTTTTTCTTTTCCTTTCTCTTTCTCTTTCTCTTTTTCTCNTTCTCTTTCTCTTTTTCTCTTTTTCTTTTTCTCTTTTTCTTTTCCTTTCTCTTTCTCTTTCTCTTTCTCTTTTTCTCTTTTTCTTTTTCTCTTTTACTTTTTCTCTTTTTCTTTTTCTTTTTCTTTTTCTTCGTCTCTTTTTCTTTTTCTTTTTCTTTTCCTTCCAGAGCATTAAGTTTTGGGCTTTAATTTGCTATACAGTCTTGCTTGTTATAGGCACAGGCACAAAGCATCATCCACACCTGCACTGCAAGCATTTCAAAGAAAATGCTTGCAGTGTGTGAGATTCACTCTGGGTGTGAAGCTTGGCATGGTCGTTGCCTTTGTTTGCAATCTCTCAAAGTCAGGATGGAAGAGGGAAAGGGAATCTGTGTTTTATGACAAAGGGAAAACTGGGGGCAGTGCCATAATATACAATAAATAATAATAATAGTGCCAAAGTAGATGTCTTCTATCTAAGAGCCTGTTTGGATTGTGAAATATTTAATTTAAACATTCTCTTCCTTCCTGCGTCTTTGAAAAGCAATTTTAACATGAAATCTGACAGCAGTAATTCATCCTCTCTGATTTAATTTTACCTTTCAGGTCTCACAATGCCAAATTTCCAGGCTTATTTTATGCAGGAGGTCAGACTAGAGAGGAATAGTGATCACTTTTGGCCCTAAAATGTAGGAAAGGGAATCTTCTTTATATTTACATTGACTTCTGTTAATACAAAACAGAAACAAAGCCCTGACTCTATCCCATATAAGAATACAACAAAAGAAGGTAATGATCTGTTACTTGGAGGGTACAAACTGCATTTTCTAGCAAGTCGTCAGCAAGGATCCAAACAGTGCTGTGTGACTACACATAGTAATGCTACTCTTATAGGGAATGATGTTTCTGTTGAACAGAAAATCGCTCTTTGGGAACAGTAAAGAGTGGTGAACCCCTTATTCCTATGAATATTGGTAAATTATTGAAAAAAGACATTGCTAAATCCCAGTTAGATGAAAACTATAATCCCAGCACAGGAACTGTGATAACTATTACTCTGGGCACATCAAATTCTGATAACTTGTTACTGAGAAGGATTTGCATCTTTCCAGCTCATTTATTATCATGAAATTTTAATTTAGAGAGTACAAAGTCATCTCCATGCAGGAAGAACAAGTCTGAAATGGCCAAGGTGAGAGGAACAAGCAGAGCCAATTTGAAAGTTCATGCAGGAGTTCACGTGTTCATTTCCATGTAAGCTAGATGGAGCATTGTGGGAGGCATATGAACGTGGGAGGATGAGATAGCCCCTAGCAAGCACTTCAGCATGCCTCTTGTTCTCTTAGATTCTGTGTAGAAAACTTGCCTGTACAACTATTTCTTTTGCCTTGAGGCTCTGTAGTTCTGAAAATTCTTGTGAAAAAGAAAGGGAAAGGGAAGGGGAAAGGGAAGGGGAAAGGGAAAGGGAAAGGGAAAGGGAAAGGGAAAGGGAAAGGGAAAGGGAAAGGGAAAG